>NC_084913.1:4496012-4673113 GCF_949316345.1 Pungitius pungitius
ACACGGCTGCCACAAAAGGAGCGGCCCCCAGACGGGTGACTTCCCCCCCCCCCAGACACACAACATGCGAGCCCCTTATTTTTACTGCGCTGCCCTCTTTTGAGCACGCCGCTCAGATGTGGCGATGACGAGGGGACGTGCGGTTGCGAGTACCACCCGAAGGTCAAAAAAGTGGCCCCTTAATGAGAGAATAATCATTCCCTGCTGTGCTCCCCCCCCCCCCCCCCCTCTCCACGTCCCAGTCCAATGAGCCCCCAAGCACACGGAACAGCATACCTGCGAAACAGCGCCGAGCGGCGCCATTTTATTCCGCGGAGGAGCGCAGGCCTCCAACTCTTTGGGAAAGCGCAGGGCAGAGGACACGAGGGCGAGCGGTCCTCCATTGACGTCCCGCGTCTCTCCCCCCCCACCACCCCCCCACCCCTGTTGCGGCAGGGTGGGAGAGTGGAGGACTGCCGTTTAAAAATAAAGCCGGCAAAAAAGCCCTCAAATAGAAATCGCAGCGCACCCATTTAAAGGTGCAACCGCACCGCGCCCGCAGGCCCGGGGGGGGGGGGGGGGGGGGGGGCGGACTCCCTTACGTCTGGCGTCCTCACTCCAGGTGGGTGGGATGCGAGAGCAGGTAGGGCACCCTCGGGCCTTGTGGCGACTCTCCCTGAGCGGCGTCGTCCCTTATCTCTCAGCCGCTAAATGACAAAAGAGGAGGGAAGCTGAACGGCTTAAAAGCAGGGTTTTTTTTTTTTTTTTTACGGCCTCCAGAAGGCTGAAACCAGGCCTGCATTCCGCAGCTCTGGGGATTTTTTACGCGGCTTCGGCATACCAGGGAAGAAGAGGGAAGAGGGTGCCAACTCTCTAAAACGTCCAAAAAACACACGGGTCGGGGCAGTTTCCTGTCTGGACCACCTGGAAGAGGGCGCTGGTCGTCTCGTCGGGGGCAACACTTATCTCCGAATACGCTTAAAAGACGTTAAACGAAAAGGTCAAGTGAGGTCAAAAAGGAGTAGAAAGCGGAACTTTTCAGCGGTAACTGATTGATTCTGTCCCCATTCTTCCGCCACAGCTGGTGGGGGGGGGGAGAAGTCATTGACCTACGAAAGGCCCGCATTTAAGAGACCTCACTGTGTCTCAATGGGGTGCTCATTAGGGGAAACAATTAGGATGGCTGGGGCGCCGCAGGAGGAAGGGAACGTGTGATGCAGAGAAAAGAGGAAATGACAAATGATTCAACGGCGGCGTGGAAGGTCATTTGGTCTCACGAGTTCAAATCTGACATCGACGCTTCAGTGGAAAATAATTCAAACCCCTTTGGAAGAGGAAAAAAACAAACCATCCCCCCATACACACACACACACACACACACACACAGTCACCAGCAGCTGACCAAAGTTCACCCAACTGGCGGCGTCCCGTTTCAAAGACAAACAGCACTTATCTGATTGAAACTCCTTACAGTGTGTCCTCGAGGTTGTGAAATTACAACCAAAAAATTCAGTTGTGTATGCAGCAGCTCCAGCTAATCATCACCACTCTGGTTTCATAACTGCACGGAAACAGATGCTCTGTAACTCTTGCACTCGTGTGTCATAGTTTTAATGAGTTTTTTTTTGTTTCGCTGAAGTGATGAAGCTGGTCCACTCAATCCCTCGTTGCTTCTTTTTTTCTTTCTTTCTAACGCAACGCGTGGGAAAATGTCCCGTGTCCCCTTTATAAACACCAACATTAACGTTTCCACGATAATCGGAGAAGGTGAACTCATGTCACGTGTATCTCAACCGACGTCACAGCTAAACGTTGAGTTAAGATATTTGGGAAAGTTTTTTTCCAAAGCAGTTCACGTACCGACTTCGCCGACTTCTTTCCACCCGACGACTTCAGTCCTCAGTGGAAAAACGGTTTCTTCTTTTTTTTACTTTGCAATTCCTCGGGTGTAAATCTTCACGCTGTCTCAGACTGTTGTTGTTTTTTTTTTTTTTCTCACATGTTAAAATCCGCGCAGACACACACGTCCCAGGCGCAGGTCGCCCGCTTTTACTGCGTCCAAAAAACAGCGCCGATGCAGAACCGATGCTGCGTTCAGGGACCGTGTGGATATCCCGGTTTTTGGTAGAGGATGCCCGAAGAAAGCAACGAGAAACGAGAAGAACCTCTGGTTCCGTCTCATCAAAACAGCACACGGAGCATATTGTTTCCAACTGCGACACTTAAATTGTCACAGTAAAACAGCTGTTACACTGGGTTGCATTTCGTTATTGTCGTTCAGTTGTCGCTCTCCGACAAAAGTGTACAAAGTGCATAAACACTTCGGAAGGACTTTGTGTGTGTGTGTGATACAGTCGTCGATGTGTAGCTAGTTCTTTTTTGAGGAAAGCGTGTTTTAGGATGAGCTAGAAAACTACCAATAACAGGCATACTGTCGAAGAGTTTATCATTTACGAGGAGCACTTGAATGTATCAGGCTCGCCCATTTCTGACAGGCCAGTGTCTGTTTGTTGAGCGTCAGAGACCACATGTTAACATCTGGGCAGCATAGTTCAATTTGTTTAGTCCAGCATTGGATAATTGTTTTAAAGGCTTAAACAAACACCAAAATGTTCTTTTTAAATTTTAAAAACATGTGTGTCCGATCCAATGACAGGTCTGTGACACGTTTTAGTTCCGCCAATAACATTTATGATGGTCAGGTCAGCAGACTGGAGGACTCACAAAGGATGACCTCTGTGAATAGATTGGGTGGGGGCTAATTTATGTGTGCATGATAAAATAGAAAGCCCCCCCCCCCCCCCCCGCCCCCTTGGCCCCAAACAGGCTTCATACTGGACGACTTCACTGAAATAGTCGAAACAATGTGAAGATCGGATATTATAAGTGTTCGTTTTAAGTCTAAAATGTGCAGCTGTGTTTCCTTAAAGCTTTACTATATCAAATGCTGTAATGAAGACAAGGATTTATTTATTACATAGAGTTTGAGTAACCCAGAGTAAACTGATTTAACAGTCCTGAGTTTGTTTTATGATGAACTAATGCCGCCACCTGTTGGTAGCGAAACGCAATTTTTGGTTCTTATTTATGGATACATTCTTTTATTAATTCCAGCAATTATTTCAGAATTTAAATGTTTCTGTATCTATTTCAGCATTTATTTATTCTTTATTTATTTATACCGATGTTTTTTTGTTCTCTGCATTATACACCTAGAAAGGATGGCCATGGAATTCCATTCATCTAGTACATATCGTCTGTAGCAGTGGCCCAAAACTTGAATTTGAATTCTAATTAGTTATTTAGAGAAAATGTAACGCTAACATCATATTCCATGTTGTAGAATACTTGTTCTATTGCATGTCGTCATAATGCAAGATCAAAGAGAACTTAGTCACTGTATGACTGCGGCTCAAGGCTTAAGACGCGTGTTGTCTGGAATCGTGTCTTAGACCCCATCGTTGTGTCAAACATCAGAGAAATGAACAGCAACCTGCTGCGGTTGGTTCAGCACAAGAAAACATTTCATTGGTCCCACCTGGTGTGATCTTTATTTTTCAGACTAAAAAAAAAGGGAATTATTATTCTTGGTAGAATATATGCATTAAAATGAAAGAATACATATTAAAGCGGCCTTTCCTTAACGCGAATTTAGAAATAGTGACTAATAATGAGGAGTTTGGATTGCAGAAAAGAAATGTTTGCGAGGAGTCAGACCAAGTATTTGGATTTGATATATTTATTTAGAAGAAACAATAGGATATGCTAAAGTTACAGACATCTACATCATTTTATTTGTACAAACAGTGAGGCGTCTTTTAAAAAGGCATCAATAGCTGTGTTCAATGTAGGAATTGTGCTTGTTTAGAAACAAAATAGCTTTCTCAAGTAAAATATTACTTATTACCTAAAAACCTAAAGATTATGTACAACAATTTGCATGCATGAGTCATTTCATGTAACAAGGTTTTATAAACAGGATAAAAATATATATTTGACAAAGTGAAGAAACTGGCCGGGTAGGATTTCGGTAAGGTAAAAAGGGATTTCCATTAAATGTGAAACCAGATTCCCAGAGGAACCCGGACGCTTCCTCCTGCGTAACGGACCTTGTGACCCTTCAAGATCCAACTTTTGAAATGACTTTATTTTTTTTTTAAAAAGAGCTCTTCACTAAGAACATCAGATTTGGGTAAAGTAAATGAATAAAAAGCAGAAAATATTTAGGAAATTAACCCAGAGTCAACGATCTCCAGTGGCCCGTCCTCCAGAGTACAAACCGCCGCGTTAAAAAAACACTACTTAAAAAGTCAAAACATCGACACGTCACATTGCGTCATCGCCAAAGACGTTCTGTGGACATCACCCACATCCGTACACGAGGACCTGGTCTGACGACACGTCGTCTCCGGCAACGGGAGGAGGCCCGGGGCGGGGTGGGGAAGGGGGTGTCAGATGGGCTTGGTGGTGCTGTTGTAGACCAGGCGCTCCCTGTCCTCCAACGTGACGGCGGCGACGGGAGCGCGGCGTTGCTGCGAGTCCTTCTTCCTTCCCTTCATGAGGCAGTACGCCACGAGGCAGAGCAGGATGAAGATGGCCACGCCCAGCAGGGCGGCTATGGCTACGACCCCTGTTCAAAATCAACCCAAACCCACGTATTTAAAAAAGGAAAAAAAACATACACGGAGGAGCCGTCTAATCGCATTGACAATGAGGAGTTAGTTGAGTTTTGGGAGAACGTGCCTGTGTTGCCAGTCGTCTCTCCGCCTTGGAATTCCTTCTTTCTGGCAAATACGTCGGTTTCTGAAGCAAAAAAAAAAGACAAAGAGGTATTTCACTCCTCTTCCCCCGCCAAAACCTGGCGTCTGCTTTGAAAAGCACAGTGCAAATAGGAAGGCGAGTAAAAGCCCACCTGTCACCCCGTGGCACGCCCGGAGACAGGTCTCCTCGCTCTCAAAGCGGTTGTCGTTTCCTTGGCAGCCACCGTAGTTGAAGCGGAAGCAGTGCTTCTGCAGGGGGTCGTAGTACCACTTGGTCACGCTGTCCCTGCAGGTCCCGGTGTCAGGAAGCTCGGTGCAGCGCACTGTTAAAGAGAAGAAAAAAAAGGTTAAAGTGAGATTTTAGGCAGTTGAGGAGAAAGAAATGACGAAGAAAACAACAAATTCCCAGATGACAAAAAAGCCTGACGGACAAAAGGTTTGAAAAGCGAATTTAAAAAAACAAAAAACAACACAAAAAAAAAAAACACCTTTTTGTTCATCCACTGGAATCTGCATCAGAATCCGAAAACGTTTCTTCACTAATAAGGACACATGACATAATCCAAGTTAGTCTTGTTGAGTCTTTTTTTTTTTTTTAATACATCATTGCTGCATTCACATTTCAGCCTGCTGCATGAAAGTGAGGCCTAGTTCGTAGGGCGGCCGCCGCTCACATTCGTCGCACTGCACCTCGTCCGAGCCGTCGCTGCACTGCGGCGTCGAGTCGCACTCCAGACCCGGACCCAGGCAGCAGCCGTTGGCGCAGGTGAATTCGCCCTCGGCGCACGCGACGCCGCATTTTTCTGGACGCGGCACACGGGGGGGAACACAGAGAGGGCATCGTCTCACCACGTCAACGTTTGAAATAAAGCGGGGCGGGGGGGGGGGCTCCTTACCTTTGGTCCCGTCAAACGGCAAAAGTCGTCCACTTTTGCCAGGTTTTTCTGAAAAGTAACAAAACTCAATTAGAATCAAAATGTTTACATTTTCTTTAACTGCCGGGGAAGCGACAGTTAAATTAAAAAAGGATTTCACTTCAATGTAAAAGTATTAAAATAAAAAAAAAGCTCCTCGTGCGGATACCTGAGCCGGCGCAGGCTTTGGTGCACTCGTCCTCAGAGAGGTAGTTGTTGAGATTACTCCTGCAGCCGCCGAACGTGAACGCCTCGCACTTCTCCGAGGCGCCGTTGTAATGCCAGCGGGGGAAGGAGCCGCGGCACGGGCCGACCTTTTTCGGAGCCATGCAGTGGTCTGGGAGCACACAGAATAAAAAAATATTTTTTTATTTTTTTTAAACAGTCAGGTTCACGGTTCACAGGCACCCGAGTACAAAGTCCCCTCACCCCCCCCCACCATGTTACATTTTCCCTGCAATAATTACACTAGGTAATTATTGCAGGGAAAATGCGGATCCAATGTACGAGACGACATTAGGGGAGTCTCCGAGCAGGCGCCACTTCCTCCATGTTCAAAAGTTTAAAAAAAACAAACAAACAGACTGTGCACGCACACCGCAGGCATTTCGCACGAACTACAACCGGGAACTGAGAGTTTTGCCGTCGTGTCGTGCCCCCCCCCCCCCCCCCCCACCCCCGGCCTTCAGGAGAGCAGGCTCCAAACCAGTCATTGTGGTGTAAATGACGCAGTACTGACATGTAGTCCGTTGCTCGTGCTCCCCCCGGGACAACAGGGCTGTTAATCAATAGCCGAGACGCTAAGGGGGGGGGGGGGGGGGGGAGGTGGTTAAGAGAGCTTTTTGTCCCTCTGGTCAATCAATCAACGCGCCGTAAATAAACAGCCACGGAGTTTAAAAAAAAAAAAAAAAAAAGGAGCTTTTGAATGAGATATGGGGAGAGAAGGATTACAGGGGCGGCTGAAATGTTGCTTTTGTAACTCAGCTGAAACCAGAAAGACCGGTTATGTCAGGTGGGGGGTGGGGGGGGGGGGGTTGGTGGAGGGAGGGAGGGGGGGGGCGGCACACGGGGAGCAGTAAAACTCCACTGCTCACTTCCGTTTTTGGAGAAACCCGCTGAGAGGGCTTTGCTGCGGCTTTCCTCGCCGACATTTAAAAAGGGAAGCAACGCCGACGATCAGTGTAAGAAAAAACAAAAGCAAAGGGGGGAGGGACATTTAGTTAATGTCTTTAAGACATAGTTTGAACAAAAAAGCTTCGCGGGAACAGACTTGATGAGATAAAGATAGCTCTATAGTTGGGTACAGTTCTTTATCTCTACCATCAGTCCCACATTCAGTTCCACAGCATTTAGTGGAGCAGGTTGTGACAGGTTTGCAAACAATGCTGAAAAAAAAAAAAAAAATGACGTCAACTTTTTCTCACACTACAATAGAGAACTGTTGTCTTTCCCTTGAATTCCAATGAACTGAAACCAAAAAGAAGCGTCAAATACCCTGGATACACGACTCACGTTTAATGCAGAAACTCAGCTATTTATTCTGCACAAAAAAACAAAAAACGGATCCCATTTCGTCTTTCCACCTGATCCCGGAGATTAAAATAAGCCTTGCACTGGGCCTCCTGATGTTACTGCACTAAAACACAGACGACGCGGCGCTCCGGATACTCACGCTCGGACTGCTCGGGGGTCAGGACCAGCACGGTGACCACGGTGGAGTCCGACTGGCCGGCGGCGTCCGTGACGGTCAGCTGGAACTTGTACACGCCGGACGTCAGGTTGGACACCGTGATCTCGTCGCTGAAGGTGGTTTTCTAGACGGACAGCTTTCCTTCAGTTGCCATCCACACACCCCCCCCCCGCCGCCCCCCCATCCCACCAATCACAGTGCGTTTCCTCACCTCAATGACGGCGAAAGGATAACTGGTGAGCATTTTCCAGTGGTAGGATTCCACCTCGTGGTCGTCGCTGCTCACCATCCCGCTCAGCGTCAGGGCCTCCTGGGGCTGGACCACGCGGTCCGGGCCCCCGTTGGCCACCGGGGGCCGGTCAGGGTCACCTGGAGAGAGAGAGAGAGAGAGACCACATGATAGGGGAGTAGAAACAGTCACACCTGGACCCACAATGAGCTGGCGTGTGTAAACGGGCCTGATGAGGCTTTCGGACTCCAGGCTGGTGTGGTTTTTTTTTTAATTCTATGAGCCCCAACGAGGTCATGCTCACATCTTTGTAAGTAGGACAAACCCCCTAAACCCCCCACCCAAAACTACTGGTTCGAACGGTTTTTCGCCTTACTTGGCTTCGCGTGCTCCTCCAGGTAACGCTCGTACACGGAGTCCAGGATGAAGCTGACGTATCCCGTCTTGCGGACGATGTTGCAGACGTACTTCTTGTTGTAGACGCAGTCGAAGAGGAAGCAGGACTCGACGGCGCCCTCCTCGTCGCCGCGCTCCATGAAGGCCGCGTTGCACCTGGGCTCCTTGCAGCAGGACGCCACGCAGTCCCGCTGGCGGCTCAGCGCCGGCGACGAGATGAACGTCGCGCCGTCCTTCACGGACTCCTCGGTGTCGAGGACGAAGTCGTCGCGGCCGCTCTGGAACCGCGCGAGACACGTCGCGCCGGTGTCCTGCGCGCGACTCGCGTCGAGCAGCAGCAGCAGCAGAAGCAGCAGCGGCAGCGGGAGCGCGCGCGCTCTCCATTGTCCCCCGTGGAGGGAGCGCATCGTGAATGTCCCCCCCCCCCGAGAGAAGGTTTCAACACGGACGCGGATCCAGAGATCAGCTGGTATCGAATAGAAACAACTTTTTTTCCCCCTCAACTTATTGTCGAACAAAAGGCAGCTCTTCTTCTTCTTCTTTGATGTGCGTTTGTCGGACCGCGGAGAGGAACAAAAAAAAAAAAACACAAACCCAAAACCCGCGTTGCTTATTGTCGCCAATGTCCTGTTCGGGCACCGCTGTGCGTCCAGAAAAATGACTTCCTAAATCCCTTAAAGGCTTTCCGCGCAGATTCGATCCTTTCCGCCTCCGAAACTATCTGATGTCGAAATAAAAGCGCTCGCGACGACCGACCACATCACACACAGGTGACGCACCTGAGTGATCCAGGAAGTGAAATTCCACTCCTCGGATGCCACTCCCTTGTTCTCTGAGTGGCTCGAACCAAACCACACCAGCACAGGGAGAGAATTTAAAGCACCACCGAAAGCGCGTTGAAATGTCCGGGTTGTTTGATCTTGTGACAGATGTGCAGTCTCCCACAGTCTAGTGTGAACATCTGTTCCGTTATTGGTTAACCATGTGCCAACTTTTTATTTGTCGTGCTGCGAAATTGGGGCAACTCCTTTACAGAAGTGATCTACAAACCTCTACAATAAGCAAATATATATATTTTTTGTTAACGAGGCACTTCTCCCTAATGTAATAGTTCAAACTATCACAGTCACAGTTTCTTACAATATGAATATTTATCCACTGGGTTACTAAAACATACAATAAAATAAGCTTAATATAATCATCTTGAAGGCAAAATAAAGTGTAAAGCAATGTATTATCTACTTTAGTATCATAAGTTGTCTGTATGTCATAAACCTTTTTGATGTTTGATACAGAAATGAAATACAATCGCATATCAACAGCGTTAAACCACTTAAACCACACAGACTACAGAGGACGAAGCACAGCTAACCTCTGGTGGTAATACGAGCTCATGAAAACATGCGCAGTGTTCAGACATGAAAAGGGAGTGTTGTGGAAAGTCACAGCTTTGTGAGACCTTTAGTCCATGAGGTGGCAGTATGATCACGCCCACAGCTGAAGAAGGGGGAACACTTTCCCCCCAAAAAAGCAACCCCAAAACGTTTTCTCACATTTTAGAATAATCATTAACCCCCCCCCCCCCCCTATAGTTTAAAGTAGCATGAACCACAATATTCGTTTCGCAATGGAGCGGTATTTAGGATTCATGCCGTGAGTCATCCCATCATCACAGTGTGGTGAGTCAGACATTTCACACTTGAAGCAGGAAATGGTTTTGATAAGTTATGAGGTCAAGCCCCAATTGTTTGGCTGATTCAGCCCACTCGTCGTTTTAGAAACAAATTAAAACAATACTTGTAGTATCCATAAATTCTGCCGCTTCCTCTCATCTCCCATCGATCGGGGGGGGGGGGTTAAAGGTCAAGCTCATTACCGGCCCCCGTGCTTTGCGTGGAATGCTCCGCCTGGCCGAGTGCGAGCGGCACGAGGCGAATGGGTTTGTCTGGAAAGCGGAGCTGCGAGGGGCCCTCAATAATTCAGCGTTTGTAACAGACGGTGCGCGGGGTGGGTGATTGATGGCACCTGCCAAAAAAAAAAAAAAAAAAAAAAAACTGCACCCCATTATTCACATGGAAAGAGGAGCCGTGGAAACTCTGCGTCCCGTCCTTTCCACGGTTAGGCCGTGAGGGGTTTATGAGCCTTTTGCTGCTATTTGACCTCACAGACACACTTTAAATTTCACTTTCGCTCGTAAACCCGAGGGTTTGACTTCAAGTCTTATTAAAGCCACACCTGCTAATGGCCGCCATGAAAGGGCCCGAGAGCAGCTCTCCCGTCGAGGCTCACCTGTCAGGGGAACCCTGCTGCTTGCACCAGAGCCCCCCCAAAAAACAGACCTTTTTTGACCTTTGGTTCCTCGTGAATATTAGGAAATGTGTGTGTGTGTTAGTATGTAGATGTTTCTGGTGACATGTGAGTGGAGATGGAAGACCACCCTTATATCTACAAGGAAGTTCGGTTGTGGACGCCCTTTCAATCTTTCTCCATTTTTTTTTATTGCAGCAATTGAACTGTGCTCTCTCGTCTGATACGACGCGGAGAAAGAGAGCAAACAGCAAAGCACACCTAATAGAATGCATGTGCACACACGCACACACACATACACAGAGGCGTATCTCATTACCATCTCCATGATAGTGCAGCCAGTGGGTGTTGCGAGAGGAGGAGGAGGAGGAGGGAGGAGGAGGGAAGGGGAGCAGGACAGCAGTGAGCCTCAGAGGGAGAGAGCCAGCGCTGCAGAGCACAGACACACAGCGAGAGAACGGGAGCAAAACAGCGTGGGAACCGAGCGCGGCGTGCATAGCAAGCGTGTGGGTCTGTATCTGTCCGTGTGTGTGAGAGAGCTCTCAGTGGCCCCCCCCCCACCCCACCCCCTCCCTCGGAGGCCGTGGGCAGCCATGGCGTCGGAGCCCGGCGCCCAGTCCAGGGTGATGTTCCAGCCGGCGGACAAAGCGGAGGAGCCGGCGCACCGCAGGCTGGGCAAGCTGACGGTCAAGTACAACCGCAAGGACCTGCAGAGGAGGCTGGACATCGAGGAGTGGATCGACGGGCAGCTGCACCTGCTGTTCGACTGCGAGGTAGGGCAGCCCCCCCCCCACCCCCCCCACCCCCCCCCGGGGTGAGGTGAGGGGAAAGGAGCACACAGGGGAGGTGACACCGAGCCCGCTCATAAAGCACCGCGAGGGTGGGTGGTCAGAAGGGGGGGGTCTCTCTCTCGAGATTGCATGCCGGGTATGTGCCACATTGCGAGATATGAAGCATTTTAAAAGCGGTTCGCCACCCCCCCCCCCCCCCCCCCCCCCCGAAGATGCAACACCTACAGGGTTGCCCATTGCCCATTACATCAGTGATGGGAATGTCCAGAAGTTGTTTCTTTTTAGGTTAAATAGATTCAATGGTCACAATGACCTTCTTGTTACTGTCTGTGTGTGTGTGTGTCCTTTTGTTTCTCCACACATTTTCACAGCCATTTGCGGAATAGAGGCCACATGCAAATGATCACTGATGACACTGATTAGATATTAGTGACAAGATTATTGTTATGTAAAAACAACAGGTTCAATGTGGAAATGTGTCCGTATTATTTCAGGAGTGGGCCTAATTGAGGGCCGCATTGCATAGATTGGGTTTAATATTTCCAAAGGGATTATGTAGAGCCAGCTCTCGCTCTCCTGTGCGCGCGCGCACACACACACACACACAACCACACCACACACACGGCAATGCACCCATTGTGACTGCTCCTGTACGGTGGGATGCAATCCAATTATGTCAGAGGCTCCGTATTGATTTGGTTGGCATCCTCTGAGGGGAAACCATGGCAACAGATGTCTCATCGCCCACACGAGGCAGCGCGGAGTCAGCGGCGGCTTCCTCTTGTGACGATGCAGATCGTTCCGTTTCACGCCGGAGGCGACAGAGACAAGCTGGTTTGTTGAACCGAACAGAGACTTCCCCGCCCCCCCCCCCTGGACGACCTGTAGCCATTACGTTAGGTCACATGTCATTTAGCAGACGCTTTCATCCAAAGCGACTTTTCGATAAGTGCATTGCAGCCATGAGGATACAAACCCAGAACAGCAAGAAAGTGCAATTTCATCAAATAAGGCGATTTACAACTTCATGTTGATAAGAGCCATCATAAGTGCAACTAAAGTGCTACAATTTGCCTTTTGGTATTTACAAATGCTGCATCCACATCCATGGCCGGAGGGCATAGAAGGCTCTTTTTCACGAACCGGCTGCGCAAATTTTAACCAGACATTTCATTATGTGCTAAATTATTTCTCACCACATTACTTACTTCATAAGCTTTATTGCATTTACACCCCAAACCTTCTGTTTGCTAATAAGGTTATGAAGCAGAGAATGGAATAAATGACATTAGGGGAAACCAGGACATGTGCAAAGAGGTCTGAAGTCTGTGTTTGTGCTCTTTTGATATTGTCCCAGAAACAGGCACGTCTGCAGTAATTGGCCTCTCATGTTCTGGTTGGAACATGATCTGATATATCTACGATAATTGCACAGCGCAGATAGTGGATCTGCATGAAACCCCGTTCACCTGAATTACAGGATCCCGGCGTGGTTGAGGAGATGCTGAACGACACGATAGCCTTTTGATTTAATCGTGGTTGAATTTGACTCAAGAGAAGTTCCTCTCCTGTACGGCTTTTCCAATTGTAGTCTACATGGCCTCTCTCAGAGTGTTTCACCCTCGACTAAGATTAACTGGACATTTGCATGAGCCACTTGTATGGATCAGTTGTGGCTCGCCCTCGTGCATTTTGCATGGGCTCGGGGGGGGGGAAGGTCACTCTGTTGCTTCTCAGAGGCTTCGGCGTGGAACCGTTTTACCATCCGGTCCCCTGGGTCACTACCTGAATTATTCAGGCGCATCTCTAATTCATACAAGTGCTGCCTCGGCCTGGAGTCGGCGCCTACTTTGCAAACGTCAAGCCCTTTTTGGAGAAAAAAAATAAACCTGGAAATGTTGACTTTCCTCTTTTAAAACCGTGGCATCAGTGGGAAGTCAATGCATATTTTGTTTGTGTGCAGCTGGTGCCTCGAGCAGGAAAAGGGAAGTTTCTGATAAGTCAAACAGGCACACACATCTTTGCCTAACAGCTGGATTTCCTGGGCACGGTTTCCTCAACATTATCATTACGGACACATCCGCGTGTTCTGGGACCAGATGTTTTGTTGTAGTGTTTCCCAAAGCCACAACACTCCCATGTGATCCACATGTAGAAAATGGCAGGAGCTTTAAGGCAATAGTTACATCTTTAGAGAAATTCCCCTATTTGCTCTTTGTGGATAAAATCCCTCACAGTCTGACATCCGACTGGTTAGCCTAGCGTAGCGTTAGCCTAGCCTAGCGTTAGCCTAGCGTAGCATGAGCATGTTCAGATCTTTTCCCAAAGTGTTTATTATCATTTAAAATGTGCTGAGTGGAAAAGTGGGAGAGTGAAGAAGGGTCACCACAATCCCTGTGGGTCATCTTCTACACAAACGCTTTAGAGACTATTCTAGGATGAATATCAATACTTTCAAACTATTAAAACTATTTTTTAAAAGAATAAAAAATGATCATTCAAAGAATTACTGAAATTTCAGTTTCAAACCAAAGAATAAACCAGGTCACCTCCTAATACAGACATTAGACATTGCATATTTGAAATGACTTATTGTGTGAGCTGCTTTAGCGTCACGTTGGCTCGGGACTCGATTTAAAGCTTCGCCCGTGGACCAAAACGTTTGGGAAAAGGACCCGGCGTGTTGCGCACATCAGCAGAATCCCACCGGGTCCAAACTGGCAGCGTGTATCAATTAAGAGCGAGGCACAGGGGACTCTGGAGATGGGCCCGTCTATGCGGGGCCGACTCAGCACTTCAGCATCGATTTGCTCTCCGCTCATCCTGAAACCCGCGTGAACCCCCCCCCGGCCTCACCGGGCCATGAACCCCCCCCCAACCGGAAAATATTCCTCTTAAAAAAAAAAGAGAGAGGGAGAGGCTCCACTTGTCAAAATTGAGTGTGCACCTGCTGACTCTTAGGTAGTTGAACTTTATGGATTAAAGCACAGTTCACAGTTCTTCCCCCCGACAATGTAGTAAAGAAAAGGTGAGGGTGCCCTTTGCACTGTTTCCTTCCAATAATTACATGAGCGGTGCTGCCAACCGTTGTTTAGAAAAGGGCCGTTTTAGAAAAAATAGGTTTGTATGGATTTTAGTCACAAAATGAATATTGTTATATATTACGGTGTATACTGCCCTTCTAGCTTTAGCTCAACAACTCAGCTGAAGTGAATATATCCTTCGGAGAACAAATACACTGTGAATAATCTCTGAGATAACTGCTCGCTGGGTAAATCATCCATCAAATATGGCAGTGTCACATTGCAAGTAGCGCCCCCCCCCCCGGGCCCTTTTCGACTTCATGCCTCGGTGCTCTTTCACCATCATCAATTCCATCATTTTCATTAGAAATAATTATGGAAGACAAGTGTTTATTCTTATTACAACAATACAGACAACATTATTTCGGGGGAGGTCCTCTTCCTATAATCCTTCAATGAAATCCCTGCCGTGTTGCATCACATCTTCCTGCTTCCTTTCCTTCTGAAGGACTCAGCTCTTGTATGGACTTGTATTTGTAGCATGCAGAAATAACAAGTGTGGGAAACATAGCGATATTAATGGCTTCAACGTGTGTGTGTGTGTGTGTGTGTCTGTGATTTTAAAGGAGGAGGAGATCCCAGAGTTAGAGATCGACATAGATGAGCTCCTGGAGCTGACAGACGAGGGACAGAGAGTCCGTCTGCAGGTGAGAATTATATACAACAAGACGTATTTAACCACTTTTCCCCACTTCATCGCCAGTTATTTCGATATTCAGTCACTTGTTCTTCAAACAACAGACATTCTCCCAGAAATCCAACAGCCGGGGCAAAAGTTTCCAAATGTCAACACCGTTACACCTGAACACATACCTAAGTATTTGCAATGTGGGGTGAAACGTGAACCTTACTGGAACTCAATGTTTGCAAGATAGTGGCTCAATGCGTGTTGGTTTTCTCTTCTCTGTCAGGAGCTTTTGCACAAATGCGGAAAGCCAAAAGAGGTGAGACCAATTGACGGAGAAAGAAAATAAAGATGTCAACTGTTGTGTATTGCTCGATTAGCATTTCGGGGGCCTGGTCTGTGACAGTTGCTCCGTCTTCCCCTCAGGATTTTATCAACGGGCTGCTCTACAGGATAAAAGGTCTACGCAAGATGTCTGGTTCTTTGAAGAAGTAATTACAGGTCAAACAAAGAAACGAGACAGTGGAGCCTCCGACCCGGGCCATCTCCTCGCATTGTACCATGTGAGTGGGACTCTTCCCCCCCCCTCCTTCTCGGGTCAGCGTCCGTCTCCCAACACCCGAGCGGTCGGGCTTTTTTGAAAGGAAGCATGAAACGATTCCACTTTAATCGCCCGGCTGCTCCGACGTGTTGTCTCCCATTAACGCACACGTGGTAAAAGTTGACCCATCACCCAGAGGGACTGTCTTTTTGTGTAAGACTGTACATTTCCGGTTGCCTATTTCATGTACATAAATATTTTTTTTTGTTCCGATAACAGTCTCTTGAGTCAAAAATAATAAAAATGGAACGTTTTCAAGAGAAGGCTGTTGATGACTTGAAGGTTACATCTGGTTCTCCAATTCATTATTCACTCCACACATACAAATAAAAAGTGACATGTACATTACACCCATTGATTAAGAGAACCAAATGAACTGTTAACACAGATACTCTTTATTGCTAACCCTTTATTTGCCTTTTAAAGAAGTATTATGTCCTACTGTCCTCGAGGCAACTACAGCCGCCAGCGTGTCGTTACCCGGGAACACAAGCCTCCATTATCCGGCGTGAATCTTTCAGCAGAGGGGATGCAGACAAAGGAGACGTTGACATGTCAAAAGTAGGAGTAAACACAGTGGAATCAGCAGCAGCAAATGTCCATTAAGTAAGCGTCCATTATCCTCATCCATTTCCTGTTTGTGGTGCGCGCACGGCTACGGCCGGACAAGCAAAACACTGAAAAAACGGCCTCCTGGGCAAACCTTAATGGGTGAAAGCCCCCCCCCCCCCCTCCAGAGGAAAGTAACTATTTCCCCCTCAGTTTGCTTGACAGTGATGCAGAGAGAGGGAACCGCTCTCCGGCCTTCTCTCCGTCCTACGCAGAGGGTCCGAGGCTGAGGCCTCCTTTATAGTCATTCGCTTTGTTCGAGCGTTGTCTCTTTAAGACCATGCCTGCCAGCCTGGGACATTTTTAGTGAGGTCACATTAAAATAAAATAAAAAATAAAAAAACGAGACGCAGCCGCTAACGCCTTTGTATCCTTAATCTTGGAATTGCACACGGTGGACCAGGAAGGCAACGATCATGTCACAGTGGCAGCCTCACGTAGATTACATGAGTGACGGCAGCGCCTGCCAGCAGAGAACAAAGCCCTCAGTAATCCTTTTATGCTCACTCCTCTGGGCTTGATCGGCCCGGAGTCGACAGTAGTCTAGGATTGTACATTACACCAGATGAGCTTGTGACGTGGCTGCTGTCTGGGTGCGCAAATTGGGTCTGAGATGAGCCTTTGTTTGCCTTCGGAAAGTAAAACAAGTGATAATAGAAAACACAAAAGCTTCTCATTTGTATGCAGAAGCGGAGCGGTTTTTGCTAAAATGCCATAACAGGAAGACATAGGAGCTTTCTTTTTTTTCATATTAAACTTATTGCATTACATTAAAGCGTATGTCTATTTTCTAGGCGTTGCTTGGCCATAAACATCACCCATTTTTAAAAAATGTTTTCAGGTCACTTAGATTACAGAAAGATTAAGACGCTGCTTTTCCTGGAGTCTATGCGGTTACATTTTTATAGCTACTTTGAGCACATTGGATTTAAAAAGTGGAGGTCCTGGATTGTTTGGATAACAATAATAATAATAATAATAATAGGTAGTGTTTACATCTTCTACGATACTGTTTTATTGACAATGATAGGTCACTGTAGCCTAATGCGCAAGTCCAACCATGTTGACTGACCACAGCATGATAGGGCAAGCGCCTAAAGCACTCCTCGCTATCAAGTCTTCCTCTTCTTCTTTGGCGCAGTGTAGTTAGTGGTGCGATGCTCCTTCCTGTCGTACTTATCGTGGCCTTCCCTGGGGAGACGATGGGAGAGTGGATTGATAATTCACCACAATAAATACTTTATATCCCTGCTGCTCAACAGCATGGCAAGAGCCTGGCAACAATCTATTTGGGTCATGGTAAGCATCCCACATGCTAGACATCTTTCTCGAGGCGTCGGGGCAAAGGTTTCTGTGCAAAGTTATCTGAGAAAAGTTTTACTAAAAAAAACTGAATTGCTAACGCATTCCGTATAATTAATGAGTGTTAAACTACCTGAAGCAGCGGTGGCAGTATAGGTCTCCATCACAGGTGTGACAGCGAATAGTTGCATCGTGGTTACAGATGCAACACCACGGGAGCTCCTCCTCATCACTGTCTGATGGCTGATGTGCAACAGCAGCTGTGGAAATCTTACTCTTGGGCGCTGGAGCCTGGGTCTTAAAAAGAGGCGTCAACGTGGGATTAAATGTCATTCTCTCTTATAACTAGAAAATGTGAGGGATTTTCATTTTTGGTTATTGCTCTGTACCTGTTTCTTTGACTGTTTCTTCATTTCTGTGTTCTTTGGTCCGCTGTGTTCTAAAGGTATGTTGTATCCACTTGCCTCATCCAATGCAGCCTCTTCAGAGAGCTGGAACCAGAATCCCAAATGAAGGGAATTTCAAAACTTGTTCTCCAATTCAATGCATTACAAATGATCAAAATGGCAAAATAACAGCCCCTCCTGGACAAAAGATCCTGATCGGTGATATGCACAGTTCAAGTTTGTAGTAAGCGGCTGACCTGTTTCAACACTCTCTTCACAGATTCTTCTTCAGTCTCCTCTTCACTGTCATGCTGCTGAAAGTCCTCCATAGTGACTACAAGACACATGACAAACACAATAAAGACATTACACCCTTCTGTCATCGCCACAACGTTTACAGCTGCTCCTCTTGACGTTCTGATCCGAAAGTAAGAATAACCAGTAAGGTTAAGAAATTGGCACATCAGGATGTTTGTGTGTGTTGCGTACCTTTGTCTGGGTCCCGCCCCTTCAGCTGCGCCATCCGCTTGGCCATGTTGAGGATCTGATCCTGGGAATGGCGTTCCTTCCTCAGCTCCTCCATGGCCTCCTCCATGACTTGAGCCGTCTCGGCTTCCAGCTGCTTGTCCCCCTGCTGGTTCTCCTCCAAATTCTCATCCGATGTCCCCCCCTCCCCCTTGTTTAGATCATTCAGGCGACCATCTACACCTACAGAGGGATCAATAGGTCTGAGTATATTTGTCGCTGAAGTCAGCTTTTGGTGTCAGAATATGGTTGTGATGTATTTAATATGACTGCAGAAAAGTATGGTATAACTGCATTATTAAATGGAAATTGGAAGGGGGAAGAAATCAATAAAAATAATAATTACTGCATTCAGGATCCAATTGCTGGTTGTCTATGGCAACTTCCTCCGACATCCGAGTAATCAGATCATTGGCTTGTTCAGTTTGAGTCCTGTTATCTGGGGGCTTATGCACCTGCTTGGATGAGCACACAAGCACACACTTGTAAGTAATCATAGGAAACTATTCAGCAACCAAGTCCCTCTGAATAGCATGAAGTGATTTCAGCTGACCTTGAGCCAAACTGCGAGGCCCAAGATTTTAATAACAAGTGTGAGGAGGTTAAACTCACAGGCGGAGGAGCTTGAGAGGGTGGAGTCTGACCCTGTAGAAGTGCCAGACGTTTCTCCATCTCCTCTACTGAAGGCACCGGCCGGACAGGAGCTTTCTGAGCAGCAAGGCGAGACTCCAGCTCCTTCTCAGAGGGGACGGACCCTGAAGCAGATTTTTTAAAAAAAAGCTTACAACGGCTTTTGGCGAGACAAAAAATATCAGGTATCTTTATGTATCAGATTCATGCAAAGTGGTAGCTGCTAAAATAACAATTTGGAATACTTGGCGCCGTATCCTCCTTCAGCTTTTGAAGTCTTTCGGCGATAGCCTGATCTTCTTTGCTCAGGCCTTTGATGGGTAGATGGCAGGCTTTATCGTTTCTACTGCCTCCTTGTGCTGAAGGCTGTGTCGACTGTCCTTGCTGTTTAGCCTCCAGCGCAGCAACCCGTCTATGGGAGCATCGTGTTAGTTTGAATATGGCCAAACTGCTGTTGACAAAGTAACATCTCAAACACGATCATGCACTAACTTCTTGTAGTTTTCAGGCGGAGACCATTTTCCTGCATTGTTTGGAGATTCCCCACTAAAAAAAAAAAAAAAAAAAAAAGACAATGAGCGCCAGCGTTTTCTATCACAAACGTATGTAACAACTGACGTCACACTGCAGGGTTTGATCATTTACCTTGTCAGGTTCCCGTGGCACGGTTTACAGACCTTCTGCTGCGTGTTGCCACAGCGAGGCACCACAGCACTGAGAGTCAGGCAGCTGGAGCAGAAGGAGCGGCCGCAGCTCTTACAGCCCAACTGTGAGGATACCGCGACACAAATAACACCGTTTACTTGGCTTGCCGTGCGCGAGGTGGATAACTGTGTAAGCGTATTGCTAGGCTATAAACATAAACCAGTAAGGTCTTACCTCCTTCTTAAATAGAGTGAACTTTGATGCACAACAATAACAACGGTTGTCCATAGCGACACGTGTGGATGGATAGTCAAGAGGAAGGCAAATTAAAGTTGGCAAATGTTGCTGTAGCTGGTAGCTATATTAAGAGAACGCACTATGTTCATAATCATGTCCTAGCTAGCTACCTATTCTCAACCTTTCTGTGTGGCTGAAATGAAAACAGGAAGAATTCCGGAAGACGTCATGTGACGTTGTTTGCGTTTTCCGGTCTCTAGCTTCGCCAATCAGCTTTGTCCAAATTGTCTCGCGGTCCTTGTTTGAAAGACAGAGTCGATTCGACAGTGTTCCCCGTTGTAACGAAATATCGCAATCTGTGACGTTTGCAACCTGGAAAGACACCAAAGAGACAACCTAATCGGTATGAAAAGCCGCTATCTTAGACATCCGTCGTTCTGATTTGTGTATGCAAGTGGCACATTTTGCAGATAGCGCGAAAAATGACACGAAGCTAAAGCTAACGTTACCTAGCTATAACGCTAACGTGATAGCTAACGTTAACATGGTAGCTAATGCTAGCGTGACAGCCCACCCCGGCTCTCACACACGTTAACGTCACAACACTACTATGAGTAATTTCGCTACGGCACTAGAGACGTCAATTGTTAGCTCTCGCAGCTGTTTACTATTTACTACTATGACCAGCTATAATGCACGTGTGTACATTTAGCAGAGGTTAAAAACTTGAGATGAGTAGGTTGCGATTTCGAGTCTTTCCCCCGTCTCCATGTGTTCCGCTAACTTGAGTGCTTCCTCGGCGTAAGTTACTTATTTTAAAATGATAGCAATCGAGAGACTGATATGTCACCGATCTGTGCCCCGCAGGCCTCCACTTGTTTTTTTGTTTTTTTTTTAATTCCACGATGGCAGAAGGGGGAGACGTGGAATGGGAGCTGAGCAAAGAGAACATCCAGCCGCTGCGGCGGGGCCGAGACGCGTCGGCCTTGCATCAGGCGCTGAGCCAGCAGCAGGACGGCCTGAGCTCCGCCGTCCACCACCAGAGACAGTATGGACAGTTTGTTCAAAAACACGCCCCCCCCCCCCCGGGTGGGATGAAAGCCTGTAACGCAACCTTTTCCAGCGGTTTTTCTCAGGATAATGATGTGTTGTTTTTTTCTTCTTTCTCCAGGGGCTTTGAGTCTGAACTGCGAATGTATGACGGGGAGGATCCGCTAGATGTTTGGGATCGGTCAGTCAAACCTGTCCACGGAATTGTGTGTTCGACGGTCGTCCACCTGAGCGTTTTTTTATTTTAATCATCTTCTGGTTCTGTCCACCATAGGTACATTAAGTGGACGGAGCAAACCTTCCCTCGGGGAGGAAAAGAAAGCAACCTCTCCACGCTGTTGGAACGGGCCGCGACCAAATTTACAGAGGAAAAGAAATATCACGAGGACCCTCGCTATGTTGAACTCTGGATCAAATTTGTACGTTTGATTTTTTTTTTTAACCTCACATTAAGTTTCATCGCTTTCACAAACCGATGCCGGAGTAGTAAAATCATTCCCCCCCCCCCCCCCCCTGTATGTCATTTAGGCAGAGCACTGCCCGGAGCCATTGGACATTTACAGGTACATGCAGGCTCAGGGGATAGGAGTGACACAGGCATCCCTCTACATCGCTTGGTCCGAAGAGTATGAGAATCAGGGCAACTGTCGCAAAGCGGACCTGGTCTACCAGGAAGGCATCAGGAGGTTTGCGGGGCCGCATGATAAGCTCCTGCAGTTTCATAAGTAAGACTTTATACCACGAACATGCGATGTAGTTAGAAAATGCATCATATCGGCACCGTCACAGTCCCCTGTGTGGTTATTCGTAGGGCTTTGCAGGCGCGCGTGTCCCGACAGGTGATGATGAACGTGGAGGACGACGACGACGACAGTGGTGACGATGAGCCTAAACTACCCGAGAGAGTGTCTCTAGCCGAACTCAAACGCAGAGGGAAGAAAAAGGCCATCGCCCCCGTCAACCGAGTCGGGCCTTCCATCAAAAGTAAACGTTTGAGTGAACTAATCAATTCAGTCGGAAAACGTTCAGCTGATGTCAGCGTTATTGTTTGAAAAGCAAACGCCTAAACTTGGATGTCTGATTTGTTTCTGTGGACAGGTATTCCTGGAGGAGTGCAGTCGCTTGGTGCCCCCGTCCCGGGCAATGCCTCAAACAGTCGTTTGATGGTCTTTGATGAGAACAAGGCCCAAAGTGCCGGCCCTTCGGGGCCTAAGTTGGAGGTTTGGGCGGCCCCTCCCCCTTCAAAGGCAAAGGAGAATGAGCAGAATCCAGAGAAATGGGCTGATGTGAAGGTACGAGACAAGCGGGTGTTTTTTTCCCGTCAGTTGGTTTAAATGTGTCACACGGTGATGTTACGTTACTGCGTCTGTACCACAGATCCCCCAGAAATCCAAATTTGGACACACTGTCATGGCCCCCCCGCCTCCCAAACCCACGTTCCAACCATTTGTTGAGGAGTCAGACGAGCTTCCAACAATGTGAGTGACAAGAATCTAACTTTCATCTGCAATTTGCTGTTTTTTTACTTTTACTTTGCTGCATATTTCATTTGGCTGACATGCTTATAAGAAGTGAAGCACATCCTGTTATAAAATCCTTTATTGATGATTTTCTATTCAACAAAAAACAAACTATTATCTACAAGAAGGAATCTCACGGCCCTGCTGTGAGATCTTCTCTTTCGGGATCAGGTTTACTTTTTTTTGGCAGAGGCACTGCTCTTTGTTCGCGCTTTTTTTCTCAAAGTTGTTTTCCTACTTTGTCCCAATTTTCATGACCTTATTCTTGACCGTGTCTCCAGAGGTACTTTAAGCTTAATGTTCTTTTTTTACTTACTGGGAACATGGAAAATAAGCAGTTAAAGTGAAACAAATTATTATTATTATTAGTCCAAAATGTCAATTCCTCTTCCTTTCCCCACCTCAGGACTCCTCGTAAGATCAACCCGGCAGTGAACACCGTTTTATCAGCGCGTAAAGCCTGCAGAGAGGAGACTCCTCTGAAGAGGCTCCAGGATCATCATCAGCAACAGAAGGCGGCAGAATCGGGAACGGTGCGGGAGCAGAGCATGTACTGTAAGGAGCTGCTGCTCAGCGGCGCCACGGAATTCTGCTTCGAGGAGCTGCGCGCCGAGCGCCACTTCAAGAAGATGAACCAGGAAAGAGGTCCAAAGGACAGCTCTTCAAACTGATGCATCGGAGGAAAAAAAAAAAAAAAAGACTCATTTCTACTGTACTCTTCTTTTTCCTTGGATGTCATCTGCGAGTATCGTGTGGTGAACGTGTTCATAGTACTGTATGTGCGTCTGGAGGACGAAGTCTTTGGAACCTGTTTGAACCGAAGGCGCCGTTGGTTCGTTGCGTTGGATTCATTCAGAACGTCACGGCAGAACCAAATAACAACGCCCGATATCGGCCCATTCTGACAAAAAAAAAAGAAACTCCAGACTAATATTTCAAGGCTTTGTAAGGTATTTGTAAATACTAAACCGATTTGGTAGCAGACACAATTCACCGTTACTCCATTTGTCTCTTTCTCAACTGCTTTGTTCTTAAGAACAGTGTTTTCTTTGTATATGCTGCTTTTTTTTTTTTGTTTAGTTGTTTTCGTATTTCTCGAACAGATTTTTTGAGCGCGCCCCCGGCGAGGTGATCCATCAGGGTGGGGGGGGGGTCGCCCCCCATGTATCACCACGCGTTCAATAAACTTGTTAAAAGGTCTGGCTGATGACTGGGGAAGTTTGTTTGTCTTTTGGATAGAAGGGAATAATGCACCGTGAGCTCACAGATAGTGTCCATGGGAACGGTATTTGGATTACTAATGGTGGGGGGGGGGTGGGGGGGAGAACAATTTCATAGTCAATCTGTTGCAGCCGTTTAAACAGTCAGCGCAAATCTGCATTGAAATAGTCATAATTGTTATTGCCACTTATTCTAATGCGGGGACTTGATCTAACGTCCTCACATTGGGTCCTTGTGTGTGTGTTTTTTTTAAAGTCTTTTTCTAAGCGAATCCTGCGTTCGTCGGGCTGAACGTCGATGGTCGCCCCCCGTTTACCCAGAAGCCCCGGTGGCTAAGAAGGTGGCAAGCTGTGATGATGGGACGTACTTCACACAGCGGGCCCCGTGACGAATGGCTGCGAGAGAGGGCGGTTGGCTCATTAGCAAGTGAAATCCACCCTTTGCAGTTGTGGGCAGGGGAGGCCTCGGTTATCCCCAGGAGGTCACTACCCTGACGCACCGTGGAACAGAGTGCTGCTGCTCTTACATGCTCACTGAGGGGGGGGGGGGCAAACACACTCTAATCTCATTCCGGAAATATGACACTGCCGGCCAAGATCCCCTCGACTGGTGAGTTCCCAAACTGTCTACTCTAAATGTTGGCTTGGCGCTCGGATCAGCTGTGAATTGTGTTTGACAAACGATGCGCGACCCGATGCGCTCCCGTCACAATAACACGGCGTAACCGCATCGTAACGCATCCTCCGTTGGTTCGCTATTTGCCAGGAATTACATTACATTACATTACATGTCATTGAAGCTGACGCTTTCATCCAAAGCGACTTACAATAAGTGCATTTCCACATAGAGATACAAACTCAGAAGAACAAGTAACAAGAAAGTACAATTAGAGGTAGAGAAAAGGTAGAGTCTAAAGAGGTGTGTCTTTGACGGAAGATGTAGAGGCTCTCTGCAGTCCTGATGTCATCAGAGAGAGAATTATTAAGAGCTCATCTCATGAAAGCAAGCAGCCAGCGCCTCAAATGGGAAAAAAATAAATCCATAACTCCCCCCCCCCCCCCCCCTGTCCTGCGGTGGACAGATGGTACCAGCGAGCTACCTTAATGCGCTTTAGACGTGCCCTTCGGGGGGGGGGGGGGGGGGCAGAGCTTTTGTCCGGCAATTGTTACTTTGACAGAGGAGAACACTCTGCGTCCCTGCAGCCGGAGCGCTCTGCACGCACCAGTTCACAGGAAGCGGGTCGGGCCCGAGCCCTCGGCAGTACCTTCACTTCGAAGCGAGTGGGCACTTTGCATCGGGACGAACTGCTCTTGGCTCTCGGGGGGCCATCGGGGAGGGGGAGCACAAAATCACCCGACCGTTTTTTATTGAAGAGAAAAAAGAAAAAAAAAACCTTTCAAAGCCAGACAAAAAACCCTTTTTTAGGGAGTTGTGCATGATGAAAGTAGCATCCTATACACACCAGAACCTATTGAGTCATAATCCTAACGATTTGTGTCATAATTACGCCTTACGGTACCATGAGCATTGTTTTGCCTGAGCCGTCGTCTTATTTTTTTTCTCCTCTTGGGAGGAATTTCGTGTTGTCGGTGAGAAAAAGGGGACTCCAAGCGTTGTCCCGGTAACTGATGCCTCAGGCGTTTACGTGGATTAAAAATGCATCATCTGGGAATGTCCGTGGAGGGTGACTGTGTGAACCCCGGTAACCCCGGGTGTAATCCTTACATATTCATCCTAAACAATAGAACAAATTAAAATGCAAACAATTGGGGCAGTATGACTTATACCCCACGCGGGCTTTCATTTTAATGACAATGTGGTTTCAGACTGCTCTTGTCCCTCTAAGCCCCCTTTTTTTTCTTCTTTTTTTTTTTTACATCACAAGCTGTTTTACACTTTTCATCCAAATGGGGGGGGGGGGTGTCAATGTTTTCAGGAGAAGCTTTTCCCGACAAATACATTTGGATCTAACTGAAATCTTACTTAAATGATATTAAAAGATCAAGTAAAAAAAGTTACATATATATATATATATATATATATATAGTTAAGCACAAAAATATCTTTATAATGCTGACAGGTAAGAGTGAACGAGAGGCTGTGTCTACTATACCCCCCCCCCCCCCCTCCCCCCCCCCCCCCACCCACACACAGGCAAATGTGCCTTTGTCATGCGGATTGCTTCAGTGGAGCCTCACTGAGGTGTGAGGAGGAACATCATCATCCAAGCAAGCCGAGCCCCACGTGTAAAATGAGTGCCCTAAATGTGGCTCCCCCCCCTCCCCCCCCCCACACACACACAAGCAAGTTCTGCATGACTTGACCCTGATACATTTTCCTGCCTTGTGTCTGCTTGTATAAATAATTCAGCAAATGATTCTGGTGAAAAGAAGGGAGGAAGGGGGGGGGGGCTTCAGTCAAATAATGAGGATGCTACACTGGGGTTGGTGCTGTAACTTTTGCTGTTTCTTTTATTTTGGGGGTCACAATCGACCCCCCTCCTTCCCTCCTACACAACGTACACGAACACAACAACCCCCCCCCCCCCCCCCCCCCGCCATCTGCCGTCCCTCACCCTGTCATTCAATGGACGATGCGTCCCACTCAACAGCAGCGGCGCCCTCGTGTTCTCGCGTGCAAAGAGAGAGGGAGGAGTGTGTGTGTGTGTGTGGGGGGGCAAAGGTATCCCAGGTGATGTGATGTGTAGCAGAGCTCTCTCTTTACAGTCACTGGAAACCAGCTTCAAACACACACACACACACACACACACGTGCTGCTTTCAGTTATTTTGCAGCCCAATGAGGGAGTGGGAGGAGGAAGAGAAGGAGGGAAGTGAAGAGGGGGAGAGAGAGAGAGAGCGAGAGAGAGAGACAGAGAGAGAGAGGGAGGAGGGGGGGAGTGTGTGTGTGTCTGTTTGTGTGTGTGAAAGAGAGAGAGAAATAGAGCGACGGCGAGCCAGAGACGAAGAAGGAAAAAGCAGGTGGGGGGGGGGGGGTGGAAGGAGCTGTATGGGGCCGCGGTAGTCTCCCAGCCCGGATGCTGCCTTTCCTCCTCCATGGCGTCGCGCCTCCTTCGCACGGCCGACCCGGGTCCCCAGGAGCAGCCACTCGGCCACGGAGCCCGCGATGAATCGGCCCGGACCGAGAGCCTTTGAGATGGCGGCGCGTGCTCGTGCCCGGGGGGGGGGACGCGTCGGGCTCTCCCCGGCGAGCGGCAGCCTGCAGTGAGCACTCCTCCTCCTCGTCGTTGTATGGGAGCCAGCGGGGGAGAGAGCGTGCGTGTCCATGCGTGAGTGTGCGCGTGCGAATGTGAGCGTCTAATAGTGTATGTGTGTGTATGTGTGTGCGTGTGTGCGCGCGCGCGCGCTCCCGCTTCCAATCCTTCCCGGAGGAGAGAGGCTCTCCTCTTCACTTGAACGGAAAGGTAGGGGAGATGCCTTCTTTCGTGTCATTTTTTTCCTCGTCTAACAAATGATTTATCCTCTTTCCACGGCGAAGAGAGAGGGGGTTACGGAGGAGGTGAGGGGGTGGGGAGGGGAGGGGGGGGGGGTAAAAGGACAAGAGGCTTAACGTCATTGGTAAAGAGCAGGATAGTGAATGCCGTCGATTGGCATCGGTCTGGAGAGGAGGCAGTGCAGCCAGGTGCTGATGTGGGGGGAGGGGGGGGGGGGAAGAAAATGGAAAGACGGAGAGGGTTGCTGGATGAATTCAGTCAACTTATGCTCCCCCCACTGGAAACCCTCAGTTTCTGCCTCCTTTGTCCTAAACCTCTATTTCAAGTAAAAGGATACAACAACCCCCTGCAGAGATGGATCAGACCTGACTGATACAGAATGTGTCATTGCTGTGGACTGATTTTTTTTCTTCTATTTTTTTACAATTGTGTGTGTGTGTGTGTGTGTGAGAGAGAGAGAGAGAGAGCCAGAGAGCGAGTGTTTGAAGGCTGCGTTCTCAGCTGATCTTTCCGGTCCAACCAGTGCATGCGGATCTGGCGGCTGTGTGTAAACATTCATCCAGAGGTGGATGCTGTGGGAGAGCGGACACCCGAGAGATTGATGTGACACTTTGTGTTAACGGTGTTTGCTTTGATACTTTGATGTATAGAAAACGCTGTTGCGTGAGAGCTCGTGCGCAGTTTGACTCTGAATTGGAGACATTGGGACACTGCTCCTCTTCTGGTCTCTCGATCAGTTGCAAAATCCCCAGTGAAAATCAATTCAAGGCCACGGTGCGTTAAAGGAGTGTATGGATTTTAGTTTCTTCAGCATCACCGTCGCGCTCATTCCTATCGACAGAATCGCAACATTCATGCACTTTCTTTGGAGTTGTGACTGTGGACGTACTCTATCCTCTTAAGTGATCCACTCTAAGGACTTCACATTTGATCCAAACCGTCTTCTCTGTATCTTTTTTCTTTTCTTCCAGCAGGGCAGTTCATTAGTTTGATGATGGTGTAACTGGGGCGCATGCACTTCTTAATCTACCATGTGTTTGTGTCTCAGGTTACTCATTGATATTCGAGGAGGAGGTGGCAGAGACGGTCTCTTTGGTGCACGCACAAACACAAACACACACACACACACACACACACACACACACACACACACACACACACACACACACACACACACAGGCAGGCACACACACACACAGCTGGACATCTGCTTCGCCGAGGACCACGTGCACACTCAAAAGTTTGGTTTGGCCGTCTCATGTCGGCACAGACTCTGCTGTGTGGACGCGCCATGGCGGGTGTACGTGCTGCACCGCGTGGTCATATCAGCCAGCCAGATTTTAGGGCGGAGGAACAGAGGTTTAAAAAATGCTCGGTGCTTAGAGACATGCTGAGACGTGAGCTAAAATAACATAAATCAAAGCTTTCACGAGCACACGCGCGTGTAGTAAAGCATCAATAAATTAGACCCCGAGAGAGAGAAGAGTCGGGCCCGTACCATTGGCCCAGGCCGACCGTGCGCCTCTATCGCCAAATGTTCAAAGAGAGCCAAGAAGATCTTTGATTAAGTAGAGTGTGGGTCAGTGCTGCTGGAGTGGGAGGGGGAGGGGGGGGGGTGCAAAACAAACCAGATTCCTCGCCCGTTATCCGGGTCCCGGAGGCTCGGTGCCAACGCGTTAGGGGGACAGAGTGATGTACGCGCCCCCGTCCTCCTGTCCTCCTTGTTTACTGCAGACTAAGCTGATCGAGGGGGGAGGGGGGGGGAAGACGTCGCATCTTCAAACTGTGCCACGAAAAAAAAAAAAAAAAAAAAAAAAAAAAAACCGTCACGGCGCTGACAAATGGAATCTATGTCCTCCCACTCAGCGTCTTTATTCTTTCCATTTCTGTCCTCTCCTTTTTCATTTATTTTTTTTCCAGTCAGGACGTTTTCGCCTTCCTCTCTTGAGCCCCTCATGTCTTGTTTCCTCCTGTCAACATCAACACGAGACCGACGCCTGCCCTTGAAAAACAGTGAAAAAGGGGCGTTTTGTCTGAGGATCCCGATCGTCTGCCGCTCTCTTTCAAACCCGGAGGCCCTTTTTCCTCACGGCGTCTGGTGCCCGAGAAAATGAGGGAGAAACCCCCCCCCCCCCCCCTCCTTTGGTGGTTTCCTCCCCCCAGAACGGAAGCGCACTGTGACTTCAAACCCTTCTCTGACTTGAACTATACCTCCTGCAGAGATTCCGCTTATGGCCGACACATGACGCATCGCAGCCAGTTGTGTGAGATATGACGTGTCGCTATCGATGAACTCTCCCTGTGAATATGGGTCATCTCGGCTTTAATGCCTCATTTCGCCATCGGAAATGTCAAAATACGGATGTAATTGAATTGATTGCTATCGTTCTCTGACATTTTTGGAAATTATTTTCGCCTCTGCACTTGAGCCTCGCTTTTCATAAACCGTCTCCTGGAAATAGTCCATAGCCTTCATGCCCTTGACTTGGGGATGCCCTACATACTGTGTCCTAACCCCCTTAGTGGAGCTCGTTCGTGGGGATGGATGGACCCAATGACAATGCTGACTCGCTGATGCTATTATATTATCATCGACATCACCATGTATATACAGTATATGTTGTTTATATATATATATATATATATTTGGTCATAGATCCCTACATTTCAGACAGGTTGAACATTTTGACCTGGTGAAATGTTGCGAAATGACATCAAAAGTAGTGCATTTCATCCTTCCAACTTTCAACTATCCCCCGAAAGACTTTTTTCCTATAAACTACAGACGCAAACCTCTGGAGGAAATATGGCGCATCACCAAAATTTGGTGTTCACCCTCTTTGGGCCTCATGGCAATCCATGCAATGCTGAGCCATTTCAGTCTGGATTAAATCAACTTTTATTGCCCTCTCCAACCACTGGCAAGGGCTGAAAAAAAAAGCACAGCGGGCACAACTCTACAGATGTGTGACATCCTCCCAACATTCCTTGTGTTCCAAGTGCTTCGTCGTGCATGATGCATTAGACTACTAGCATGAAATATGCATGCGGGACGTGTCACTGAGTGCGGCTCGTCGCTCGTCACTCGTCGTCTCTTCCACGTCTGCAGAGGTGACTTCAAAGAGAAGGCCGACGCAACTCAAATATAAATAAACACTCTTATTGTTCTGTCCAGTCACGTCCGGCGCCTGTGGACCTTTTTTTTTTTTTATGTCCTCAGATGACGTATGTATGTGTGAGTATGGGCCTGTGTGTGTGTGTGTGTGTGTAACAAAGCATAAGGAAAAATAAAGAGATGACCGACCAAGACTCCCTCCCTCCCTCCCTCCCCCCTTGAGAGGCGGTCTCATTACACCCAAAGGGCAGAGCGGTCATCATAATGAAGCTGATAGAGAAGCAATCTCTAAGCCCCCCCCCCCCAATAACACTGCAGAGTCAAAAACACTATAAAGGACCTTGATGCAATCTTTACTACAACGAGATGGATGCAGCCCCCTGCAATTCAGCAGGATTATGCTTGTACGTGCAATGACAAACATAAAGGGAGGATTACCTGCTTTTCATCGTCTCTCATCCTGAGACACGGATTCCGTGCAAAATAAACATGCGTCTGGTGACGGGGAGGAGGGGTGGTGCGAGGCATGATGTGTCCTAAAATTAGATCAGTAAAGGATTGAACGCCACACTAATCCGTGCTAGCGTGGTCACCTGCACACTCGTTATATTTCTGCACGCATGCCAAGAAAAGAAAAAATCCCCCCAAATACAGGCAGAAATCAGGGCAGATAGAAAAAAAAAAAAAAAAAAAAAAAAGCTCGGAGGACTAACATCGAGCAAATCCAATACCTCTCTTATCTCTCGATCCCCTCCCACTCATCCACAAACACAACCTGCTCGGGGTGATTTGAGCGTGAGAGGTATGCGCCCTCTCCTCTTCTGTCATGTTGTCCGTGGGAAACGTATGGATCGGCCTGCTTCTGTGTGACATGACTCAGTTGGGGGGGGGGAGTCGGAGATTCATTTGAGCCTGGAAAGAGGGGAGGGTTTGGCTGTGGCTGAGCGGTGGTTCTGCAGAGAACATTTGTTTTGTTTGATTTTTTTTATTTCCTTTTTTTCTTTTACCGGTTTGTGGATTTCTCAGGTCGTGCATTTGCATCAATGTCATTCTTGGCAAAACTCTGGAGTGACCGCGTCCTCTTGCCTTTTCATATCTCTGACACCAACTGAGTTTTGCCTCGGCTCTTTGATAGATCCGAGACAAGTCACTGAGGCATAGGGTCAAGTCCCTGCCGTTCAGAGATGTGACCAGAAAGCAGGAGAACGCGCTGTGCAAGTTCACCTCTGTGCACGCACACTGTGAGATGGGCTTAACAATCAATAGAATATTGTTATAAAGACAGTCATAAGCTTGGCACAGTCACAGGGTTCAATATAAGGTCATCTGCATGTGATTAAAGTGTGCGAATCAATAATAGCATCAACTTTTTAATTCATTTTGACCAGGCGTGAATCGACCCGTGTGTCATATATATATATATATATATATATATATATATATATATATATACATGAGATTGTTTCTGCTCGCCTCCAATATCTCACTGGTTTAGAAAAATGAGAATGAGAATATGTTCTGTTCTGTGCTGCTTTGAACCTTCTGAGGCGCGATGAAGCACCACACAGAGCAGCCTTCTCCTTTGGGCTGTCATCACCCCCCCCCCCCCCCCCCCCCGTCATAGCTGGCAGTGGAGGACCGCGGCAGTTTGCGTTTGACTCATGAGTAAATATGGATTGATCTGCTCGTAAAAAGGATACATGGGTAAATGTTTGTCGAGGACATGCCAGCATCTGCGCGCCGCAGAACCATCCGAGCCGATCGGGCCTCGTGCAGCGGGGTGGGGGGGGGGGGAACAGCAGAGATCGCAATCTTCCGTTTTTTTGCAGCTTGTTTTCTCAAGCGTTCGCTGTTTGAGAAAAAGCGTCGCACAATCGGGTGCTTAAAAGCCTTTCTGTGTCGGGCAGAGTGCCTGCCCCTCTAATTTATCCAGCGTGGACTCTAATTTTGGCCCCAACTGTTATCTCACCCCCCCCCCCCCTTAAGAACCCTCACAACATAATGTCTCTGTCACATGGAGTTAAAGTCCCTCCCAGCACCACATTATGTACGTGGGGAGGCACAGTGATATACTTAATCAACACTTAGCATATTAGCCTTGTGCCAGAATGATCCTTGGAGGGTGGGGGGGGGGGGGGGGGGGGGGGGGGTGGGGGTCACCCCGCCTAATCTTACCCGACCTTCCTTTAACGATGAAGGTTTTAGGCTGATGGGCCTGACCTCCTTTCGCCCGCTGCTGATGAGGGGAGAGATTGTATAATATATCAAGGAGAACTTTGTAGATAAGTAGCATGTTGATGTTAAGCATTTGCACATTAGCATGCTGACATTTGAACAATTTACCACTGGAGCAAAATATTTTTTCCGTCTAATTGATTAATTATCAGCAAACCCAAAGTGAAGGTGGGGCTCATGTCAGCTTTTTTTTCTTATTTGGTCACAAATCGAAATGTTGGTCAAAATCTAATCTGAACAGAAGACAGTGGTAGATAAACTACATAAACTACAGGGCTCACAGTTATATTAATCACTTTCCACTAATCCACCCAATAGTTCTGGAGACATATCAGCTTTGACGTCCCTCTAAGGACACAAATGGCACGGCGGACACGGGGAGCTACATGAATCACTCTCAGTGCTAATCATGGGGCCCTTTGATGATGAGCGATTATCTCCCAGCTGTGCTGCAAACGAGACCAAATGTATTTCATTGTTTCTCCCACTAAAACCCAACGCACACAAAACCAGCACACGGGTCAGCGTGCTCATCACAATATGATGTGATTGAATATACTTTGGCCCGAGAGTCGGTCCGACAGATTTACTTTCACTTCGAAAGGTCCAGATTTGAGTTATTTGGAAATGTCTCTGTCTGTGATATTGGGTGCACTATTAACAGGTGAATTCTTTTTTTTTTTACCCACAGGGTCATCTTAAGTCGGGCAAGCTGTTGCCCCCGAGGACCTGAGGATGTTCCGCAAGAAGAAAAAGAAGAGGCCGGAAATATCGACGCCCAAGAACTTTGAGCACCGGGTCCACACCTCCTTCGACCCCAAGCGCGGCTGCTTCGTGGGCCTGCCCACGCAATGGCAGAGCCTGATCGAGAACCTGCGCAGGCCCAGGCCCATGGTGGACCCTTCCAGGATCACAGAGGTGGAGCTGAGGCCGAAGAAGGTACACCACTCGACTCTTAAACTGCTCCTCCTCCTCCTCCTCCGACTCTCCCTCCACCATCAGAATGAATACACTCTGCCGGGTGTGCAGTAATCAAGGTGTCTCAGAACCCCCCCCCCCCCCCCCCTCCCCCCTCTCCCGACTGCGCAATGTTGAATACTCAGAGGGGGGCCACGAGATCCATCACTCCGTTATAGCAGTCCATGGAGAAAACGTGCAGGTGGAGCAGAAGGAAAGCGAGCGCGTCAGTGATAACGTCTGCAAGGCCCAAGTATTTCTGTGCTTCACGATGCAATGTTTTTTTTTTTTTTTTTTTACGTGATCGCGGCTGATCAATGCGTTTTAGGAGCGTCGTCAAGGCGATGGTTGCGTTGCTTTACGTAAACTTTACTTTCACTATTCACGTGAATAGTGCAAAAAAAGAAAAGACTAAGCACTTGGATGAAAATACCGCAGGAGGCCACGTCTCAGATTATTGCTCCTAAGGTCCGGGGGAAAAGACGGGAACGGAATGTCTCACCAGGGCCGTTATCACCTGCTAGTCTCTCCTCTCAGAGAGGTGCTGCAGTAGGTGAGAGATGTCATCTGACCTCTGCCCCCCCTGTGCAGATATAATGGCACCGAACCAGGGAAACAGGAGAGGCTGTGGGCTGAACATGACTCTGCCTGATGAGTGACTGATGAGGCGGCGCTCAGTTTGCACACAGCTGCTACAATTTGACTGCTCTGGCAAAGCGCCTTAAGTCTGTCTGATACTTTCCTGTCAGGAGCAGGTTTGCCTGTGAATGCCCCAGCTGTGTATGGATAGCACCCGAAAGGTCATGGAAACGATTATCCTTCATTTCTGGAGTTTTTTGCACCGTTGGAAGCTCTGACTTTCTAGCGCATCTCCTTTGCTACATTTGCTCGGTGTACTTTTTTTTTTTTTGTGTGTGACTTAAGTCGTCTCTGAAGAACGACAAAGGTGTCAGGCGGCAGATTCTCGAGTCTAAATTTATCTTGCCTCCGAGCGACGATTATGTCACCCTCATTATTCATTTTATTCCAAATTCTTCATGCAATGTGATTGTGGCAAAATGCAATGTGATTAAAAAAGATCAAACGCCCGTGCTCTTTCAGACCATCGTGCGGGGGAGCATGATCGGCCACGGAGACTACATCGCGGCCATGGTCAACAACATGAACCGCCTGTCCGTGACCAGCTCCAACTCCCTGAGGAAGAGCAGCCCCTCGGCCAGGAAGAGGGCCCAGTCACTGGGGAGGCTGGGGGAGGTGTGCGAGGGCGACGCTTACCAGTACGAGGGCCTGACCCGGGGTGACGAGGACGACGAGGACGAGGACGGCGAGGACGACGGAGGCGGCGGCGGTCGAGACCCGTGGAGGGACAGGGCCAGGGACATCCACAGCGAGACCAACACGCCGTACCTGGGCATGAAGCGGAGCGTCACCCTGCACCCAAACGGGATCTTGCCGAAGGCCCGGTCCACCTACGAGGTCAGCGTCACCTCTCTGGAAAGGCCGGCCCCGCCCCCGGCCCCGCCCCCTCAGGAGAGGGTGATATGGACGAGAGAGTTCCAGCTCCCCAGGGGGCCGCCGCCGCCGCAGCCGCAGCCGCAGCACCAGAGGGCCGTGGCCTGCTTCTACAGCCCGGCCGCGGCCGCGCTGCAGCCCCGCTGCGGCCCGCCGGAGCTCCGGCCCAACGCGCCGATGTACGCGCCCCCGCAGAACAGCCCCCCCGGGAGGCCGTTCTCCTCCTACGACCTGAGAGTAAGGACCCTTTGCACATCTCTGTGGCCGTGAAGTGCTCTGATATACATTATTCATCGAACCCCACCATTTATGGATACTTTTGCTAACGTTTTGAACATCGTAGGCACTCGTTTTTTGCCGAGCAATCGTTTTTAAGTTGAGGTTTTAGAAAACTGAGGCGGCATATATACTTGATTAAAGCTCTGGGTTTGACTGTTTGATTTGAGTCTGAGTTAAAATGGGTTGATGGGTAAAAGTTGAGAGATGGTGTGTTTGGCGAGACACTCGGCTCCCATGGCGCCGTCTCTACATGGGTCACACCGGGGGGGGGGGGGGGGGGTGGAGGCCGACTGGGACCTTGAACTCCAGGCAGGCGGCCAGCTCCCTTTCAGCTCCCTGCCCTCAGCGCTCTTCACCCCCTTTTCTCCCCCTTTTCTCCCCTTTCCCGCTGCAGGCGGAGTCCGCCGCGAGGTACCACTCGGGCCTCCTGCCCAGCAGCAGCCCCCTCCTCCTCGCCGGCGGGATCGGACCCCAGCGAGCGGTGCGCTCCTCGGCCAGCTACACGCTGGGCCTGTCGCCCAACATGGGGCTGCGGCCCCCCGGCGGGCCCGACGCCTTCCTCAGACACTCTGGAAGCCTCAACCCCCCTTACCCGCCGCGGCAGGACAGCCCGTCGCAGCCCCGACCCTCCCCGACGGGCTCGCTGGCCACCAGCCCCCCGGCGGCGTGCTCGCCGGCCTTCAGGCCCCCGCAGCACCCCTCGCCCAGGCCGCCGCCCGACCCGCCGAAGGTGACGCACGAGCAGTTCAAGGCCGCCCTGCAGATGGTGGTGGACAAGGGCGACCCTCGGTCCTACCTGGAGAACTTTGTGAAGATCGGGGAGGGCTCGACGGGGGTGGTCTGCATCGCCACGGAGAAGCACAGCGGCCGGCAGGTGGCGGTGAAGATGATGGACCTGCGGCGGCAGCAGAGGAGAGAGCTGCTCTTCAACGAGGTGAGACGTCCGAATTGCGTAGAAAGAGGTTTTCCCAAAAAACGCAAATCTCCAACTTTCAGGAAAATAAGGACACTGCACTGAACAATATATTTTCAGAATAGAATAGAGTCAGAATTTCCATATTCAACTTTTTAAATTCTTGCTACCTGGAGCATCGATATTCTTTTTTTTTTTTTTTGGCCAAATCTGTACGACACAGATGGCGAGTTCTACTCGACCCATTTCGTCCTAAATAGCCACATTATTGGAATTGGGCCCGGGTGGACTTTTCCCTTGAAATGTCATTTTACAGACAATTTTCATGAAGATTTTTGGTGGCTCTGTGAGGAACTAACATTTTAGAAAATAACCCCTGATTATGCTGTCTGGGATATCTCGGATTAGTCACATAGATATTTAAAGATCTAGGTCCCTGATCCTGAGCAGAGAGCACAGCAGGATATTGTTTAAAATGCAGCACCAACACTGTCTCCTGCCTTTGTGGGAAGCACCCCACCTAACCGTGTCCCTTGATGCATCTTGTTGTCTGCAGGTGGTCATCATGAGGGACTATCAGCACAGGAACGTGGTGGAGATGTTTAAGTCTGCCCTGGTGGAGGAGGAGCTGTGGGTCATCATGGAGTACCTGCAGGGTGGAGCACTGACCAACATTGTGTCTGAAACCAGGTACGGGCACCAAGAGGTCCTCTTGGTTCAATCATCGGGGAATTCTGCATTGGTGCATTTCTGTGTGGTTGTGTCATCATGTCATTACTAAATTAACCACAAGGGGGTGGTGTGGTATCGACTGCTGAGGGATCAGTGTCAACATCAAAAAGACCTTTCATTCGCCCCTCATGACATAATTGAATATGTGCACGTTTAGATTTCTAAGTCGATGCCGTCACATTTCCCAGTAATGCATACATCCAAAAAAAAGAAAAAATGACAACTTACTGCATAGTTTTAGGAGGATCTTTTAAATACGATGATACTCTTCTATGGGATTATTCAGCGCTCTGTAAGTTAAATCTTACCTTGTGTTTTCAGTGTTGACATTTACTTACTTGCCCTTTGTAAATGTCTTTTTGACTCCTGGCTTTTATGTGTTTATGATGTCACACCAACCCTGTGAAAGGAATGAACATGTCTTGTTGTTTATTGTTTTTTCCTTTTGAACCCCTTCTTCGTCGTTTGCCTTCGACGCACAGTGATTCGTGCGTTTCTTTGTCGTATCTCTTGATGTGAAACGCGTCTCGCCCTGCAGGCTGAGTGAGGAGCAGATCGCCACCGTGTGCGAAGCCGTCCTGCAAGCGCTCGCCTACCTGCACTCGCAGGGAGTCATCCACAGAGACATCAAGAGCGATTCCATACTACTCACATTAGACGGAAGGGTAAGATATTTTGGTACTCTCTCTTTCTTTTCTCTCATCCCGCCTTTTCTTGACAGCGCGCTGCCTTTTCTCTCGTTCCCCACCCCCCCCCCCCCCCCTCACAGGTCAAGCTGTCAGACTTTGGCTTCTGTGCTCAGATCAGCAAGGACATCCCTAAAAGGAAGTCTTTAGTGGGAACCCCCTATTGGATGGCTCCTGAGGTCATCTCCAAATCCCCATATGGCACTGAGGTGAGGAGGCACACGCTCAAATGCAATCGTGAAGGATAACGACTGTAATCCCTCCCATGCGGCGCCGGGATGCCAACAGTGTGCAAACCGGTGTGCGGTGAGATCTTTTAACATTTAACTTCAACGTGTGACCCTGCAAACAAGGTGGATATTTGGTCGATGGGGATCATGGTGGTGGAGATGGTGGACGGAGAGCCCCCGTACTTCAGTGAAACCCCCGTGGCCGCTATGAAGAGATTGAGGGATGAGACGGCTCCCACGGTGCGGAATGTCAGCCAGGTACGGGGGAAAAAGCTGCAAAAACCGGTTCCTCTGCAGCGCTTGAACGCCAACAAGCAAATGTTAGCATGCCGACGTACCGAATGAGGACTGTGGGCCTCCGAAAGCTTCTTCTGATACGTTATCAACACATAGTTCTAATACTATGAGGGCATTTTCACTGTGAGCATGAAATACACCGCCCAACGTCCTCTGTTGCAGATTTCCCCGGTTCTAAAGGACTTCCTGGACCGCATGCTGACCCGGGGCCCCCTGGAGCGGTCCAGCGCCACTGACCTGCTGGAGCACCCCTTCCTGCTGCAGTGCGGCTCACCTCAGTGCCTGGTTCCACTGGTGGAGCAGTACCGCAAGCGCATGTCCCGCTGCTGACCCCCCCCCCCACCCCCCCGACCCCTGACCCCGAACCCCGACCCCCCCCGCGCGGGGCTCCAAGAATCCCCAACACCCACCTTCAGGTCTGACCTGAACAGGCGAGGACCAACTCCAGCACCCCTCGGCCAACGGGGGGGGGGGGGGGTCAGCTGCCGGAGAAGCAGACCCGGGCAGCGCCGCTGCTACTGGTGGGCAGGACTGCGGGGGGGGGGGGGGGGACACACACACACACACACCGCATGGTCTCAGGCATGAGAGAAGCACTTTAGGAGCGAGTTAAAGGCAGCATGCAGTTCCTCACCTCTCGACCCACGAACATTGTTTGGCTTCCTGCTGCACACAACATGGTGCATATCAACTGAGAGCCCAAATCAATGCTCCGTGTAAGTACACGAAATGAACATGTGCTACTCTAGAGATCTTTTCTAGTGTTCACAGTGGGCATTATTGCCAGCAGCGTAAAATGACGCCGCCGCTAGGTCACGGTAGGTCATTGTGACATTATCAAAGAAGAATGAAGTTACCTCTGCACACTCACACTCTCTGTTGTAGAACTAGGACAAACAGCGTTGTCGGTACACGTTACAAACACTGACCGTAGACTATTTGCATGGCCAAATAGAGGCACACCTGGCCTGATGTGAATGCTCAAATATGTACCGGACTGGGAAATGAAAGACAATTCTCCATTATTAACATGATAAATGGGTAGATTTAAGCCCAGCTGCTACTATTGGGCTATTGGAGCATCACCAGAATCATATTCCTCTTTTTCATATCTATTATTTATTTCTAAAAGGTGTCGTGGGTTGTTTGTATGCTGTGAATTGCAAATAAGGTTTCATTATTAAGTATGGACTTGAAACGTACGCAGAGAAATTAATAATGTAAATAAAAATCCTGAATATCAGGTCGTTTGCACCTCGTTGCGGATCTTCTACTGCAGTAAATATATGAGATGAATTTAAAATTTTACTTTTCTTTACTTAGAAAACGTGAGTGTGTATATTTGTATGTGCGCGTGCATGTGCGCGCGCGCGTGTGTGTGTGTGATGAGCACACGGGTGCGTGTGAAGGCGGAATCTCAGTGTTTGATGCGACCCTCTTTGTAATGTGTTGGACTTTTTAAAAAAACACACACGTGTGTGTGTGTGTGTGTGTGTGTGTGTGTGTGTGTGTGCGTGTGCGCGCACGTGCGTGTGTTGCTCCTCCAGGAAGTCGCGTGCGTAGATAAAAGCACACATGATGCTGCAGGACGTCCACCTGCTCACAAACACTTTGCACATAATCTTTGTATTCTGACACGGATACATTGTCCACGTGTTTCATGTGTTTCTATCTCTGTGCGGATCAGTCGCGAAAAAAGAGAATTATACCTTTTAATTTTGTATAAATCAATAAATGAGGCATATTGAATTGGAACTCACTTGGTCACGCGTTTTTCCCTCACTCACAGACTCCCAAGTTGTTTCGCTCTGTCGTTTATTGGGTTTTCAGAGGAATATGTTTAAGCAAAATACTTCATATAAATGCAAGCAATATCAAATACATTTAATTCCATTCAACATAAATCAAATGAATGTGTATATATTTATATATTAATTAACATAAATATTTTCAGTAGTATTTTATTTATTTATTTAAAAATCATTTCAAAGTCGCGGGGCGACTGAGACGAGCAGCTCTCGAACTCACACCTCACGCCGCTGATGCTGTCGATGCTCGGCTGGCTGTTGACCCGCCGCCGCCGCGCGTGCGAGAGGGGGAAGGTCTCCGAGCGGGAGATCCGCCCTCGCCCGCCCGCCGAGCGGTCCGTCGCCGGCCTCGCGAACTCCGGGGCGGTGAACCGGCGCCGCAGCCGGGCCCCGAGTCCCGCCAGCCCCCACCCGGCCTGCGCCCCGCCTCTGGCCAACAGCGGCTTGCTGTGTCCGCCGCTCGCCGCCGGGCTTCCCCTCTTCTGCTGCCCTCGCCTGCCCGCCGCGGCCCAGGCTCCGGCCCCTTCCCTCTGCGACGCCACGCTCTCTCCGGCCGGCCTCTTGTCGTCGGCGGCATCTGCCGCGTCGCCGCGCCGCGCCTCCGTCCGGTCCGTCAGGCATCTCTCGTCCTGCAGCGAGGCTCTCTTTAGTTTGCCGGCTGACAGCTTGATGTCGCCCTGGTAGGACTGCTTCCTGCCGCTCACCATGTCCAGGCTGAACGACTTGGCTTTTCCACAGAGGGGAAAGCTCACTGGGGTTCGCTCCCGGCTGCCGGCGTCACGGCTGCCGGCGTCCCGGCTGCCGGCGTCCCGGCGTCCCGGCTCGGCCACAGAGTTCACCGTTTTGGCTCTCGGCTCTCCGAGCTGGCAGTTTTGCAGTTGCTTGGCGGAGAACAGAACGCCGCGGCCCCCCTCGGCCTTGCTTTCGTCGTCCTGAGACGGGCTTCGGAAACGGTTCCAAAGACCGGCGCCGTCTCCGATCTTCAGCTGCCTCTGAAACACCCCGGGCAGCTGGTCCCCGTTGTTATCCAGCTGCTTGGAGAACCTCTCCAGAACTTGCCTGGGGAGCCTGTTGGGCAGCCGGCGCTCTCCTTCGCCGTTGGTGCCTGGATCGACAGGTGGGTTGTCCGCGCCCGCGCCCCTCCTGCACGCCAAGCTCAGGATCTGCACACACTGGTTGTGTCCAAAGAAGTCGGCCACCTCCACGGCGGAATGGCCGGCGTTGTTGGTCCTGTCCAGCCTCAGTCCCAGTCTTTTGAAAGACCGGACCAGGAACTCCAGAACCTGGTTGTGCCCGGAAAAGGCAGCGTACATCAGCGCGCTGTTGCCCCAGGTGTCAAAGACCTCCGGGTCGGCATTGAACGGCACCAGAATCTTCACCGCGTCCAGGTGGCCCATCTCGCAGGCGTGGCTGAGGGCCGTCCGCCCGTCCTCGTCCTGGCAGTTGACGTCGGCGCCTTTCTCCAGCAGCAGCCGGGTGAACTTGGCCCTGGCGCCGGCGTCTTGCAGGCAAACCGCGTGCATGAGCGGCGTGCGGCTGTTTTCCGTCTTCGAGTTGATGATGCGCCCGTCCAAGGCGTCCAGGATGAAGCGCGCCAGGTGAACTTTGCCCCCGCGCATGGCGTCCAGGAAGGTCTTGGTGCCGGAGCCCTGGCGCAAATCTTTCGGCCGCATCATCATGGAACAGGGGTGTGGGGGGGGGGGTGGGGGTGTGGGGGCGGGGGGGCCGCGGAGAGCCGAGCCTTCGAAAGCGACACGTTTTCTTCCGAAAAGAAAAAGAGTGCCGGCAACTTCTCCGTAGTGCAGCCACCTCGGAGTGAGACTGAGAGCGGAGCCGGCAGGGTTTTTATACCTCCCTCTCCGCATGCCAACCCCCCACCCCCAACCCTGCGTTGCCTAGGAAACAAATGTCTGAGGACCATTATGCAGCGGCAGCATCCGTTCAGCCCAAGCACTCTGTGCCTGGAGAGAGATGCCTGCTATTTGAACTGAATAATCACTCCCAGAGAAAACATTGGCGGTGTTTTTGATGTGAGGTTTTTTTTAAAGGTTAACTGAAATTCATCTTTGATTCAAATTAACTGATTTAACACAGTGCTGATGTACAGCATTAATGTGAGCATAAAAATTCTGAATTGTATAATAAAAACTTGAATTAGGGCATTAATTGAGCTTAAATTCGTTGCTACATTGTTATGAGGAATCTCACACTGGGTCAGAGAGGAGTTTAAATTTAAATTAAGTTTAAATTATGCAGCTCTATTGTGCATAAGCTTTCTTATAGTCTCATAATAACCATTGTTGATGAATGCAAAGCTACAAAAAGGCATTTTTTAATTATATTGATCCTGTTATCAGCATATACTGTATGCATGATGTTGCCCTGTGAGGAAGCAATAGAAATAAACGCTGCCCTTGCAATATGTTTGTTAAAGTATAAAGAGCATGCCTGCATCGCCTTGTTAAGCACTCATTTAATTATGACTTCATTTATGCAATCACTTCAAATTGCATACTGAATTTACCACTATTAAAATTCGAAAGCACACTTGTCTTTAGTATATTTTGCCCTGGCTTGTGTGCAAAAAGTAATGTAACTGCTCGTATAAATCTCTGCAGGTTTGGATCGTGTCAAACAGTAGAGGTGAGAGAAAAATAGCTTGTGTTCTCACTGCTCACCATCTGGCTTCATCAAACCCTCAGCGGGACCTTTAAACAGCACGAGAGAACATTCAGGCATCGTAAGATGCCCGATATCCATCAGCGAAACAATACCTCGCAGTGAATGGGGGCCTTTTCTGTTCATACTGACACATCACGACCAAATGTCTCAGCCACGTGTTTTTATAATTCAATTCAATTCATTTTATTTTGTATAGCCCAAAATCGCAAATTACAAATTTGCCTCAGAGGGCTTTACAGTCTGTACACATGCAACATCCTCTGTCCCGAAACCCTCACATCGGCACAGGAAAAACTCCCCAAAATATGAAAAAAACCCTTCAATGGGGAAAAAAGGGAAGAAACCTTAGGGAGAACGTCAGAGGAGGGATCCCTCTCCCGGGATGGACAGACTGCAATGGATGTCATGTGTACAGAATCAACAATGTAAAAGATGTACAATACATTCAATTTCTCTAACTGAAATGATACAAGTAATTGCAAGTAGCAGAAGAGGTGTACGGCAGGACCACTGCAGGGACAACCTCCATCAGATCGAACCACCATCCACAGAGGCTTCTGTGGGGAGGGAGAGCAGAAAGATGTTGGTTTTTGATGACAGTAATATGAATCATATTTAAAGTAATGATGATGGCAGTAGCAGGTGTCAGCAGAGCCATGAGCCAGGAGTCAGAACCGGGGTCCGCACGAAACTATGATCCACGGAGACCTGCTAGGCGAGAAAGCACAAAAAACTCCCGGAAAGAAGCTTAATTAGTGATGTACATTAATAAAGCATGGATGATTGTGGGAGGAGAGAGTGAGAGTGAGAGAGGGGCTCGGTGTGTCCTAAGAAGTCCCCCGGCAGTCTAAGCCTAGAGCAGCTTAACTAAGGGCTGGTCCAGGCTAACCTGAGCCAGCCCTAACTATAAGCAATATCAAAGAGGAACGTTTTAAGCTTTATCTTAAATGAACTGACCGAGTCTGCCCCCCGGACTGAAAGTGGAAGCTGGTTCCACAAAAGAGGAGCTTGATAACTGAAGGCTCTGGCCCCCATCCTACTTTTTAAAACTCTAGGAACCACAAGTAGCCCAGCATCTATGGAGCGTAGATGCCTTGTAGGACAATACGGTGTAACAAGCTCTTTAAGATAAGACGGTGCCTCACCAGCAAGTGCCTTGTAGGTGAGGAGAAGTACCTTAAATTCTATTCTTGATTTAACAGGAAGCCAGTGCAGAGAAGTTAATACAGGAGTTATATGATCCCATTTCTTAGTTCTTGTTAATACACGTGCTGCAGCATTCTGAATCAGCTGGAGAGGTTTAAGCGATTTACAAGAGCAGCCTGATAACAAAGAATTACAGTAATCCAGTCTAGAAGTAACAAATGCATGAACTAGTTTTTCTGCATCACTTTGAGACAGGAAGTTCCTGATTTTTGATATATTCCGTAGATGAAAAAAGGCAGTCCTTGAAGTCTTCTTTATATGAGAGTTGAAGGACATATCCTGGTCGAAGAGAACTCCAAGATTTCTGACGGTGCTGTTGGATACCAGAGCAATTCCATCCATAGAGACTGTATCACGTGACAGCTGACTTCGAAGGCGCTCTGGGCCTATCATGATAACTTCCGTTTTTTCCGAGTTTAACATCAGGAAGTTGCAGGTCATCCAGGTTTTGATGTCTCCAAGACAGTCCTGAAGTCTAACAAGTTGGTTGGTGTCTTCTGGCTTGATCGATAGATACAGTTGAGTATCGTCTGCATAACAATGGAAGTTTATGCGGTGTAACACGCTCATACAATGGCAGCATCTCAGTAGACTGAAGCTCTTATGATGCCACTCTTGATTTGTCTTCACAACGCCTCCGTCCTCCTGTGCTCAGGACTGTGTATATGTATAATCTCCATAAGAAGGAAGTTATAAACTGCATTATTATTGAGATATAGCCTGTCATATATGGCAGGATGTTGCTTTTTAGTCTCCAGACATTCAAACCATTTACTGTCGATGGGATGTAGCCTTTCAAGTGAAACGCGCATGTTGATGAAGTGCCACATAACAGCTTCTTGAATGTGGAAATATCAAGAACTCTGCACAGATTAAATGTGACCAAAACACGAAAAAAACAACCCTCCAGACGTGAGCTCGGGCCTTTAGTTTCACCTGAAGGGTGAGCGCACACCTCCTGGGTAAATCTGACCACATGGAGTGTCGAGCCGAGCTGGATTACACTTGCTGTTAGGTCTCCCAGTTTGAGACTTTGGTTGCACTTTCAGAGGACAGTTCATAGCGAGTTAGATAAGAGCAGCCTGCACTCAACAGGCTGCGAGCTACACTTGAGTCGTGTCTGCGCCTGGCTGCGGCTCTCTGACAAGAACTCCGTATGTATTCATATCTATATATTCATATGTGTGTGTGTGTATATACACACACATTTCTATCCAATATTAATTTGAACAAAAGGCAAAAGACAGTGATCGCTTCATATCTTTTAAATAAAGAACCAAAATGTATTTTCTTCCCGTAAAACGAAATAAAAACGTGCTTACATAAGCTAGTACCGTTCACTGTGTGCGTGCGTGCGTGCGTGCGTGTGTGTGTGGTGTCACAGTCCTCCTTCAAAAGAAGATGGGCCACAAAAAAAGAAACGATTGAAATGTGGACAAAATATTCCCGACGTGAACGATTTGGCGCCGTGAGCCCCGTTAATTGGTGGGATGCATGCAGCATGGCACAGACGTCCCGGTGAATGCCTGATCTCCCATTCGCTGAGGATCCGGGGAGCCGCTCCTCTGAATACCTGATCAGATGTTAGAACTGGTGTCACGTCAAGGTGTTACCCCCCCTCACCCCCCCCCCCCCCCTCCACCTGCGGCCCTAAATGTCTTAATTAGCCACCGGGGGGAGAGAAGGCACTTTCAGTGACACCAAAAAAAAAAAAAAAAAAAAAGAAATCAACAGGCTCTTTCCAGGAACACCTGTTAATGGAAACAAAACACCGGGTCGAACTCCCCCCGGTAACTCCACTTAGCTTCCGCCTGCTAATACATTTGTGCATAAGGAGCAGAGGGGGGGGGGGGGGGGGGGGAGACGGAGTTCATTTGGGAACCAGATTTAACGAGGTCCGTTCGTTGTGACTCAAAGGTGTTTCCAAGCCAGCGACTCGACATGCCCGTCATCCTCCGTGGGGGCCTCCCTCCCCCAAGACAGGATGACCACAGTTTCAATGCAGGTTTGTTAATGTGGGGAAAATACTGTGTAGTTATATAGTTTTTAACTCTCCAACCTGATGGGATGGAAGATGTCACCACTGTCACGGGCTCATTTCTTTTCTTCCCTTTTGTCCACATTTCCAATCGCAACAAAAGGCCCACTTCCCCCCCCCCCACACGTCACGTCTCGGCGGCGGGAGGTGACGCCTCCTGCTGGGACCGGAGCTGGGACTCCGGCCTGGAACAATCGCTCCTCCCGTCTGCTCGCCTTCCTCTGATGCTCCTTTGATTTGATAGCAGGGACACGGTGGTCCCGGGCTGGATGGGGCACCGCGTGCGCCTCCCCCCCCCTTTCCAGGAAAAGAGGTAGCAGCTGGCCCAGCCGAGCGCTCGCATCGCCCCCGAGGTGGGTGCGAGGTCACGTGTTGCCGTCCCACGGCAGCAGAGCAGCCGCCGTCTTGTCAGACGAACCCTCCGACCTTAACGAGAGGCCCGTTGCTGTTGTTCATAGCGTTTTATTTCCTCATCATCAGTTTTTTTTATTTTTTTTATTTCTGTCACAAGACCAAGGATGGCAGAGCTGGAGTGAGGACAATTACATGGAGATACTAGGGTTGCAGCTGAAGAGCATGACAGCACCCCGGGGGAGCTGCCACACACAGGGGCCACTGACGTGCCACTGGCCGTGAGGGGATGGGGGGGGGGGGGGCCCTTCTCTCATCAATTAACGCCCTCGCCAGATGGTTAACAGTAGGCAGTTGCCTCAGCCTTTCGGATGAAGGAGGTTTTAATATCAGCTCTCAGATTGAGGACATTTCGGACAACGGTGAATTAGCACCTGCAGTGGGATTGGCCCGTGAACTTCAGAGGGGGGGGGGGGGGTATCCCAAATCCCAAATCCCAAAGTGTAAAGCAGCACAGCAGAAGAGAAATGCAAAATTGTAATGCAGAAAGAATTTTGGTTGATTTGCATAGACAACAAAGAGTCATCTAATGAATTATGTACCGATGGGAAGATGCTATCTGCATGAGACGTTACAGCTCCGGGGCAACGCCAGCAGCGCGTCTCTTAAATATGGCGCATCATGAGTGTTCCATTCATGATGAATTGCAGGAACTATCATGACCGCATCATAGCTAACTACCATCATCGGGTACAAATTTCTATTTTCCAGCCGGTCTGCAAACCCGATGAGGCTCACGCGGCCATTGTGTTTAGTGCTACATGCTAGCATGCTAATACACTAAACTAAGGTGGAAAACACACTAGCGAAACATCACGTGGTAGGAAACGGATAATTTGTGTTTTAAATGTACAAAGTCAATATTTGTATAAATTAACCTCAAAATCAGGTGTCATATACACACTTATATACGCGCTTTTTCAGAAAACTGAGGGGGAAAAAAAGCACCCGCAGGCTTCTGGACCATAACAGATGGCAGGTGTCATTTCACCTCACCTGATGCCATGACTGCTGCCACTCTTCATCAGGTTCCCTCAGTGTATCGCTGAATGGGCTTCGAGTTAAAATAAACACGTTTTTTTTTCTCGTTTTTGCAATCATCTTTTTATTGAGTTAAGATGCTATGCACGCGTCTACGTTTTAATGCGCTGAACCGGAGTCAAAGATGGCAGCAATAAATCACCCTCATTTGGCACCGTGGCATGAATTTAACAACAAAACAAAACAAAAAAGCCGGAGGATCAGAACTCAAGAGTGCTGTCTGACGTGGGCTCGTGGCACGTGGCCGTCTCTCCGAGTGCATCCTCAGCGCACGCGGGGGAGTTCATATTTGCATCACTGAGAAGGTGGAGGTCCTCGGCGATCACGTGACACGGAGGAGGAGGTGACCGTCTGCAGGGAAGTGAGCCTCCTGGAATATGAATTTGTCTGCTCACCGGGGGTTTGAATTGGTGATTGTGTAAAGTATCCTTGAACAAGAACCAACCTCCTGCAGCTTGGTAACAAAAAAAAAAAAGACAACATGCAAATCCTGAATAAGGGAAAACAGTGTTTTATTGCAATCTCCTCTCCTGGGAAGGTTTTTTTTTGTTTTTTTGTTTTGCTCTTTAAAGTCAGTATAACGCATCCCACACACTGATTCAACGCAGGCGCACAAGCACACACGGATGCAGCCTGTGACGGTGCAGCTTCAGCAGGTGGTGTGTGTGTGTGTGTGTGTGTGTGTGGGTGGTGTGGGATGCTTAATACTCACCCAGGGTGGCATCCGCTTCTCGTCAAGATGCACCGCGGATCATGAGCCTCCACCTCCTGCGGGTCAAGAAACAACAGCAGCAGCGAAGCGCTCCCATCCTCTCGCGTGCTCTCGCTGTTCTTTGCTGTTCTTGAATTGAGACTTTCCATTGCAGGGTTTTTATTCTCTGTCATTTCAGTTATTATAATAGACAGCCTGCTAAAGAGAAAAGCCTCTTCTTTTGATGCTGCTGTATTTTTCTCTGCAGGACTGTGCCATATTATATGATCTTCTCTCTGAGTACATCTAAATGGATTTTATAACCACTTTTAGGTTTAAATATTATGGACATAATTTACAGACACCCATCAACATGTAGTTGCATGTTTCATTGCATATTTCAATCTGTAAGACATTCATCCTACATGTAAACCCCTGGGCAGGGAATCTGATAGATTCACTTCTTCCTTCTCCCACTCTCTGGGGATTCTAGCGAACAATGTGAATTTCATCTTAGCGTCTGATCCGCTCGGGGTAAATGTTCCTTCCTGCTCAGGCCTCCCCTCTCCAGCTGGTACGAGCTTGTTTGTCGACGTCTTGGCGTGATTCAGGACTGACACACACACACACACTTTGGTTTTTTTCCTCGGTGCACAAGCTGCGTCTCCCAGCAGTCGTTCCTTCAAAGATCTCCTACTTTTAAATGTCACTCATGTAATTCGATTCAGAGGACTGGTGCCACACAGAGAAAAGGAAGCGCAAAGTGCCGGCGGGTTGCTTTCGGTCAGTGAGTCACGGGCTTTTTATTCATCAGCAAAGGTTGCGCATTTCTTTCAGGTTTATTCAGAATTATTCTCGTTGTTTTTTTTCCTCTGGTCCACGTGCCGTAAAAAAACGAGCACTTGATCCGGCACCGATCTCACAGTATTTGGAGAGAAGGGTAATTATGTTGCTAATATGAATAATTTGGGCCGTAATACACGTAAAGTGAAAAGAAAAGTTTATTGATTACAAGAGCAGAGGATACAGGGGAGAAATTGATGTGCTAGTGCTGCCATTCCCATCACCATCACACCATTGTTACATTAAAAATGATTTTTTATTATGTTTTATAACTTTCTTTACTACTATAACACATTTCATATCAGAAATGAATGTTGTGAAAAAAAGTGTGAGAGACGGAGTCACTGTCCTCACTCTGCCTGCACGTCATCAAGAGAACGTACAGCAGAATTAAAAGCTTTCAGCGGTGGCCTTTCATCCGGAATATATTTTTTGGCTCATTAAAAAGCAACTCACGTGTCCAGGGGACATCTACACGGATATGATTATGGCCTTAATGACTCCCCAAATAGCTCCCTCTATGACCAGCTCCTTCAAAACAAAACCCACACAGAGCTACGTTTCGCTACTATTCCCCAGTTATGATCAAACCAGGTTTAAAGATGTAAGTTTCACTGTGGGCGGGGGGGGGGTCAGGGGGTCAAAAGGCACGCCTAGCCCAGGAAGACGTCCGCGTAGACGCCCGCCGCCTCCGCCGCCGCCTCCTTCGTGTCTCCGGCCTGGTCGACCAGTTGGGGGAAGTGAGCCCCGAGGCAGGCGTTGACGGCCTGCTTCACCTCGGCCGGCAGGGCCCTGAGCTTCTGGTGGTGCTCCTGCAGAACCTCGTTGTTGAGCTGCCGGACAAAAGGGGCCAAATCTTGGTCACCAGTTAGGAGCCCGTTGACATTTCTGATGGGCGGTTTCTCCTCATAATCCTCTCTCTGAGAGGAAGGACCAGTTGAAATGAAGAACACTTCAAACCCGAAGCTGGGGAACTGGCTTGAGCCCAGCGCATTGATTTCAAGTTATTTACGGAATAATAATAAGAAAAATGTTTCAATACTCAATGCATTTTTTGTTAAATACACAAACATTTGCTTGCATGCTAAAAGAAAGATTTCATCCTTTTTCATAAATATCATTAATTCCTTCCACGGTGCCTCTTGGTATCAAAAAGTTAATACTGTTAACACACCATCCATCTGGCATTCACGCCTCAAAGTCTGAAATACCCAACACCTTTTTTTCTCAATAATAACCGCCAAGATTTGACCAATTCAGAGCAAACGCATTGTCACAAAATTGGCCTGACATCATCTCGGTCTGCAGCAAACTGGACGCGTCTGATCGCTGATAGAAAACAGCGCGGGTGGACGAGGAATGTTGCAAAATGCGAGGAATCGTTGCATCGTTTGAACTTTGCCTGAATCCATCACATTTTAATCACCTGGTCGTGGTTGACTCGGCTCACACCTTTAACTCCCTTGGGTCAAGGGGGCGTAAACATTTGGGAATATTCCTTACCTGTAATTCAACTATAACTTCATATTTTAGAAATGGCAGAAATCAGCTTAAACAAGCAAGAACCTGTAAGAATTGTGAGGAATTACAATGTGATGGTTACCAATTAAATGATGTCTCGATTAACTAGCCTTCATTGATCTTCTGGGTCCCAGTTCACCTCCTAAATGACTTTAGTTGTTGCATTTAATAAAGGGTTACATGTCAGTGCAGCCACTCATGAGGGTATTCTGTGTGTCCTGGAGTCGATGCGAGTACCTGATTAGTCAGCGTCTTGATCTCCTCCAGCGTTGCGGCCTGTTTCTTCACGAGAGTCTCTTGCCGCGGGCTGCAATCTGCAGACTGTCACAACACAACAGAGCACAACATGCGACTACTGCGACGAATCGGATCGATCCGCGGGCTCGATGCCACCCGAGTGAGCGAGAGATAAAGGCGGTTAGCGCGTCTGGAAGCTGTTCTGCTCGTGTTTCTCCCTCCGCTTGTGTGTGTGTGTGTGTTTGTGTTTACATCTAGAGAGGAACGCACCCACGGGACGCAACCTGAGCGACGCAATCAATACAGTCGAGACGCGTTGTGCCTTGTGTGTCCAGCTCAGTTCCCGCAATCTTCATTCGATACGGAGGCCTCGCTGCGTTGAGGACAGCCAAAGGGGCCCCACAGAGGTGAAGTGCAGAGGTGTGAGTGGGTTCTGCTGCTTTCCACATGATGGTGTGTGTGTGTGTGTGTGTGTGTGTGTTTGAGTGCACCGTTCAACATTGTGCGCTCATCCCCGATGACGCTCGCTGTCTTGGTCACACAGAGTTTAACACGCGTTGAACGAGTCAGTGGGCATTACGCGTGAAGGCCGTGAAATGGATTCGGTTTTAAGGTGCATGTGCAGTGACGCACGGCAGCGTGCAGCCTCACGCGCTTCCTTTAAAAGACTCATTTGACGTCTTGAGATGTTTCCCTCTCGCAGAAGCTGAGCTGTTGGGTGGATTTGGTTTCGCTGTGGAGACAGATCTAGGCTACAGGTGCTCCCCCAGGTTACAATATTCATGCTGAACTAAGCTAACCAGCTGCTAGCGCCGGGTTTAAGGATTGAGATTTTTATCGATCTTCTCAGAGAAAAAGAATGAATTTTACATACTGAACGTATTCAAAAGGTCTTCTTTTTTGAATGAATTTAAAAGACCACTTACTGTACAGTCAGACTGACTGGGCTCATCCAACACCTCTGTGCTCGTTCCCCTTTTCAACCTGAAAAAGGACAATTATCAATTGGAAGCCTGGCCACGCACAAAGTGACTTCAGGGAAGGTCGCGCTGTGAACTTACTTTGCTTTCCCCGAGGATGAACGTGTCTTCTTCTTATTCTCTTCTCTGACCAAAGGTAAAAAGACAAAAAAAAAGAGCCAGGGACTCGATTAAGATTCTGAAAATGAAACAACGGGCCCCTTCGAACTGAAGGTGACCTTCTTTCTTTTCAGTGGGGTCACTGCTGTTTAAACACCTGTTGGACCATGCCTGCCCCCCCTGAGACAACCACCTGCCAGCTAGGGACTTGGGATAACACACACACACACACACACACACACACACATGCACATCCAGGGCGCCGCAAGCCACCCGAGGACATCCGGAAGGCACATTCATCGAAACATTTGATTATATTGTCTTTGGTCAAATGTTTCACCTGAGACGACACACACACACACACACGCTTCACACAAACGGTATCACATCAAGACCCCAAGACACACAGACCGCGTGTCGTGTGCGCGCGCTACACACCTCTCCAGGGTCTTCAGTTCCATGGCGTGTCTCTCTGAGGCCAGCTCCAACAGTTTGGCCAGTCGCTGTGACCACGTGAGAAAGAAGTGACGGTTTGTATAATTAAAGTCTCTCCGCAAACAAAAGCTTTGCATGAACTTTGAAAGGCGAATTGAGGTTAAAAAAGACCACCTGAATCCATTGAATCTGATGAGCGAAGTGAACAGATTCAAATATAGGACCCGTTGTTTTGTTGGGAGTCACATTTCTCTCGGACATTCTGACTGAGAAAATTGGACTTTGCTCGAGATGTTTCTTTGTCTCAGTATCACACCTTTGCGAGATGGTGGTGACTAACGTTGGCGGTGTTCGCCCAGGCTAATTCTTTGACGTGGTGCTACGTCTGCTAGCTACGTCATTATCTAATGTTAGCAGAATCATTTTATCATGGGAACACAACCCAATCTGCTTTCATGCGTTCACTCCACGTCCACGACACGTTCGTATTGTATAATTGTGACGTGGGTTGTAATTTTACAGCATTCTTTAGAGCGTTTCTCAATGCAACACTGAAACAAGGGAGATAAGTTGCAGGGTGTTTAACCAAAACGATGAGCAGATAGACAGAAAACAGCTGCAGAATCGACGACAGAAGATGGCAATTGGAGTTGCCACTACAAGCGATGTTGTTCCTCACAATCAGTTCTTCTGCAGGTTGCTCTCCATCACGGCTCCTTTTCTTTCATTTGAACGGGAGAAACTGAATTCTTAACAATGCAGCTCTTAAAGCTTATTAAGTTTTGAGCGGCATTTGACTCACCTCCGTTGCACACTGCTCCTTCCTCTTCTTCAGGTGATCCTGCTGCTCCGTCCACAGGTCCTGCAGTTCCACCCGCATCTTCTCCTTCTGCTCCTGCACGCGCTCAGAGTCAAATGTGTCTCCCCCTCCCCTGAAGGAAACACAACATGATGCAACACGGCGGAGGGGGGGGGGACACGTGCGAGGGAATAGAGTTCATCGATCTAACAGCCACAATCCTTACAGGTTACAGGACTTAAAGTGCAACTGTGCGCTCGCTGAAAACACAGATTACAGCGATTTGACCTTGAATAACCCGTTTTTGTCCTGAGAGATGAGGGTGCAGCACCCAGGGCTATGTAGCCAATATTAATGTGGTCGTTCATCCTCTAATTCCCTGCTTCAGCTGGAAAAACACATTAGCCGACGGATATTTTCCGTGCTTTTTGCAAATATAATTTCATTATTGACCAAATGACCAAAACAACAATTTCATTAGTGGGTAAGAAGCAACACGCCGTGGGATCCACTCCGTACTGTCTTTGGAGACATTAGAACCTGACAAATTGGAAATAAAAACAATCTCCTCACTCTTTTTTCTTCAAAGACGCTTTCTTTTTGATGGCCTTGAACGCGTCCGAGTGTTTCTGCATCAGATCGTCTCCCTTTTTCTGACACTTCTTCTCCGCCTCTCTCACGTCTCTCTCCTGACGCTTGACGACCTTCAGATAGTTCTTGTGGCGTGTCAGTTCTTCAACGGTCACAGTCGACGGCTCTGCAGCACAAACACACCACGCCCTAAAACTTCATTTTATCAAAGTCAACGGAGAAAGTTCTGAACAGGTTCACGTCCCTCCTCCTCCACCGAGAGGGCAACGGTGACGTTGGGGTGCCGCTTTGGGGCGTCATACCTTCGCTGGACGGCGGAGACGGGTCACCTGACCCGACCGACTGCGGGGCCACAGCGGCGGGCCCTTCGGCGGCCTCCGGGCCCGTTGCGTCACCCGGAGCCGGCTCTGGGGTCGCGGGGGAGTCCTTCGCCGGCTCCTCTTTGATTGCACAAGGCGCCTCGGCCTCTTGGGCCGCCTCCTTCTCGGGGGCCGAGGCCTCGTCAGGCGAAGCGGGGGCCTCGGGGGGGGGTTCAGGCGTGGGGATCTCCGGGTCCGCGCCGGCATCTCCGGCCGCAGGTTCCGCTGCAGTCTGTCGGGCGTCGGACTTGTCCTCGGCCCCTCCTTCCGCTTCTTCCGAGCTCTGAGCAGAACCGGGCGACGGGTCGTCGGCGTCAGCCGGGGGGGCAGGTTGGGACGCTGCCGGTTCTACGAGAATGGACCTTCTTAATACAGCAAATAAATAACTACGTGAAGAGCCGAAATGGAATCTACGAACGGCGTCCCGTTCGCGGGCCTCGTTACCTGCAGCGGGGGCCTCGCTTCCCTCGGCTGCGTCCGCTGGCGTCTGAACCACAAGAGGCTTCTCGTAGGGAGAGACGTAGTCGGAGGACGACTGCGTGGGCACAAAAAAAAGGGGACGAGTTCACGACGTGAAGGTGGCTGGTGATGCAGCAGGAGGTGAATCGGTGCTCTTTCAGGACCGAGGACGTCACTGAATCAAGTTGACTTTGGCCTTTTTGTTACCTCCTTCGGGGCCTTCGTAGTCTTCTCCGCTCCCTTGGTTGGATTGAAAAGGGCATCGGTGAAATCTGAGGTGGAATCAAGCGCGTCAGCGATTCACACTTCAATTAAAGATAAATGTAAAAAAAAAAACGAAATGCTGCCGAGCTTTAACAAATCACAAACTAAATCTGTCTCCTCCCTGACTCGCTGCAACCAAAAAGTTAAAAAGCTAAAACATCCAAGCACCTGCAAAGGCTGCCGGGATGTAGTCCTTGACCTCGATGTACACAAAGAGCGCGGGCAGCGTGAGCGGCATGTTGCTCTCACTGCGCAGACAGATGTGATGGAAACCTGCGGGCCGTCAAACAAATCCCTGTGAATTTCTTTTTCCGAAAAAGGAGGCAGCAGCAGCAGCAGCAGCTGCTGCTCTCATCCGGACCAAAGGTCGTCTCGGGGTCACTGACCTGACTGGATGGCGTCCAGCGGAATAATTCTGTGCCCCAGGAATTTGCCGTTCTCCTCGTGGACTACGATTCTCAGAGAGGCCATTTCTGGGATGAGGATCTATGACATAACAACAACAAATAAATATCAACAACCCCAACTGCAGCGGCAACACAGTGTGTGTCTGTGTGTGTGTGTGTGTGTGGGGGGGGGGGGGTTGTTTACTGACACACACCTTCTCAAAAACAAAAGGCTCCTCGTTCCACACCGGGTTGATGGCGTTGGGCGTGGGGGACCATTTGGTGCGGTACTTCTTCTTGGGGTCTCCCGGCAGGCCGATCAACTCCACCTCGACGCCCGTCTTCACGCTCTTGTCCGACAGAAACTGGCCTGAGTAGATCTGCGGGGGGGGGGGGGGAGGACACAGTGGAACATCAGTCTCAGCAGGAAGCTGCTCACACACACAGAAGCGCAGACTTGAGACACAGAATTGCTGAATTTAGCAAAGCACGGACAGCGATACACATAATACACTACTTTCCCTGCAATGCGACCCCATGAATGGTCTTTGGGGATTGGAAACGTTGACCTTGCTCCACACACGAGGGATAGTTCGTGACAGGGGGCCGTCCACCTGCCTTTATGGTCAGTGTGCTCGCGATGACCGTGTCGATCCTGTCGCAGAAAGGGTCAAACTTCTTGTCGCCGCGGCGCATGACGTCGTGCTTGAGCAGGTAGCCGGTCCTGCCGTTGAATTCAAACAGAGCCATGTTGAGCTGCATTGGGAAGTCTGAAAACAGAAGAGAGAGGACGTTGGCGATGAGGCCCCAGCATATTTCCGCTGACTATCTGCGTGTGGTGTGCTTGTCTCTACCCATCGTCTGGTAGTTGAGCGCCACCATCTGGCAGCCCACGTTCCAGAAGGGCCGGGGGCTGTAGTTGGACGAGTCCATTCTCGTCCCTTTGGGGTAAATCCTGCTCATCTGCCTCTTGTTGTATCTGAGAGAGATGGTTCAGGAAGCTGTGTGACTCAGCCCATCCAACACAGGGTCGCACAGCACTGCTAAAGGATACTCAACAAACTCCACAGCAGTCTTGGAAATCATCGCCTCCCCTCTGGTCTCCACAAAAGATGAGATGACGTAACTCTTGTTTTTCTCTGTGAAGAAAAAGGGGAGAAATGCAAAACCTCCCTCTGACCTCGACGTGTTTACCTCAAAGCGTGCGTGAGTCTGGCCACATTTACTTCTGGCATTGTCGAAAGAGACAAATTTATGGGGTTGGATGTAGTTGACCAGGGACGACATGGCCTCGTAGGCTGTGACTTCTTGCCCAGCTGTGCCCTGGGGGGGGGGGGGGGGGAGATTGACAGGAAGTCAGCTGAAGCTCCAGCCGCTTTCGAGCGGGTGACGCGTGGCAACGAGACCGCGAACCTCATCCGACGTCTTCATTTTCTCCTCGTCCTGCTCCTCCGTGTCCTCTTGTTCCTCGGCGTCCTCCACAGCTGTCTCCACCTCTGGTCAAACATATCACGTCAGTGACACGTATATACTAATAATACAAATGACGTGAGGTGACGTGAGGTCAATTGAGTCCACCGTGGTTCTCCTGGCTGCACGGAGCCGGGTCGGCGGGGTCCTGGGGCGCGGCGTTGGGGTCCAGGCCGGCCGAGGCGGCAGCTGCGGCAGCGGTCTGGTCGGCGGCTGGGGTCTGGTCGGCGGCTGCCGCTGCCGCGCCGGTTTTCTTGGCCTGGGCCGGCTTTTCGTGGCTGCCCTTCTTGTTCTTGATGAGGATCTTCCCCATGAGCTCAGACGGGCTGGGGATCTGCTGGCCCGCCTTCAGCTGCGTGGTCCAGATGAACACAAAGAAACGTTGAAGAAACCTCCTCAAAGAGATGCTAATCTCACAGTAAGTAGACAGTCGCAATGATTCAACCATTTATTTTATTTTTTTGTCTCTTTAAATTAAACTCTTTAAAAACCACACACACAGGCAGACGTGGCCCCCAGGAGGCACTGGCTGTTGCTATGAACCACTTAGGAGTACTTTTTTTTTTCTTTCTTTCTAGCAGCGATAAGGAAGGAGGACAAACATAAATCTTCCATTTATTGCTCGTCGGGACACGTACGCTACAATGATCCTTTATCTAATTCATCAAACAAAGTGGTCTGCTAAGCACGCCCCCGCCCGTCCATAAACGCTATCTCCCGACAGCGCGCTGTACTCACGGGGTATTTGTCCAGCGGGTCGGTTAGCAGGGCATCCCCAAATATGGTTTTGCAGTAGTTGGCCATCTTCTCCTGCTGTTTAACCCTGAAACAGACCGGGAGGGACACCTGTCAGGGTCTGCGGGTGCTGCCCAGGGGAACAGAAGGGTTCAACATGTGCCGTCGCCTGATCACATCTGGAACACAATCGCTTCGTGTGGATGGCGTCACTCTGCAGCAGGCCACGTGAGCGCTGGGTTCTTACGAGTCGACGTGGTTCTCAAACGAGAGGATGACCGGATACTGGGAGGTCTTGAAAGCGCTCTCTGCGATGGCCTCGATTACGTCCTGTCATCAAAGAGACAGGGGCACTCTGGTTTGTAGGCATCTGGGTCCCTTAAATAAGCTGAGATGTGATACAAAATTCTCCCAAAACATTAAAAAGACAAAAACAGCTGCACAGCTGTTGCTTCTGTACTGAGCTTCAACCGTATCACATCTAGAGGCCGAACTGAGACTGTGGAGCCTTAAATGGAAGAGTTGAGAGCCACAGATTACACTCTTTAGCGCTCTAATGTGCACCTGGACATAAATAAAAGGTCAGCACTTTTATAGCACAAATGTATATTTTTCAAATGGGGAAGTGCATTTAAAGTGAAGGTACGGACAAAGGTGGTTAAGTATGCAAAAATATTGACTATTTGACCTTTAAGTCCATAAGATGAGCTTTTCAGCCCGCCGTTTAAAGTCTGCTATGCATGCACAAGTTCACACTGCATTTCCTGTTCATATAAATAGTGTAATTGCATTCCCTTCAAAGCCTTATTGTTTAGATTGAGCAAGATCAACATATCTGACAGATTTGATCTTATTTTTTCTGCTTGATTGCATTTTTTTTAACTCTCTATTGTACAACACTGTTCGCAAAGGTGCTACATCAATAAAAGTTATTATTATTATCAAGCAGGCCCAAATGTCCGACCGGAGCCAACCGAAGGCGTGCTAGAAACTACGTTCCACCACCTTGAAGAGTATCTCGGTTGTCATGGTGAAGCCATGAGTGATGATGGGCTCCTCCTCCGGTGGTTTTCCCTTCCAGCAGTCCAGCTCCAGGCAGCGGCAGCCGGACAGCAGGCACTGACGGTACATCTCCGGAGAGGACACGCCCGAGAACTGTCCCGCTGCGGCGCGACGGACAGAGAGAATAAACGAACGAATGAATGATGACCCTCAGCGACCCTCGAGGGTCCGAGCCATAGGCCTAAAAGCGGCGCATTGCGACCTGTCAGGTACGTGTTGTGGGAGGACTTGATGAAGTAGTGGGGTATCGGCTGAGTCATGTCCTGACTCTTGGCCAGCGTGTCCTGCATGACGACCGACGTCTCGGGCCCCATCAGGAAGAACAAAAGACCCTCCGGAGAAATCAGATCTGCGGGGGAAAAAAAAAAAAAGACGGTTAAAAAACGGAGGCCTTCCAGCCGGCGTGTGAGAAAGGCCTTCAGCAGAGAACCTCACTTCTGTTTGAATTGGAAGACACGGGTTCATATTTGTCCATCAGAGCCTTGATCTGATCCTGACGCAGGCGGGGGAACAGCTCCTCGTTGTGCCGCGAGTCCCTCTGCTTCTCGTTGAGGAACTTGGTGAAATTCTCCCTCGTCATGGTGGGCTTGTTGGAGCTGCGGGCGGGGGGGGGGGAGAGGCGCGACATTGAAATGAGGGCTATATGGGTAACGTGGTTCCTGCCAATCACGGCCCACCGCCTTCTCCCCTGAGCCTACGCCAGGTAGGTGAGGTGGAATCACTGCTTTAGTTCAAGTTAGATTACGCAAAGAAGTAAGCGAATGGCTTCACGACTATAAGAGAAATGTTTAGATGTTACAAGAAATGGTTTTCCACAAAGAGCTAGATATTGATGATAAGGAAGGTAATGACATCGTTTAGTGGTGTTTTTAGGGCTGTTCAGCCACATCAGAAGATGACCAGAGAAGCAAGGGGGGGAGGGGTGGGGACTCACTAAGAAGTGAAGATCTCATAGATCTCAGGCCGAGGGCACAGGTTTTGCAGAAAGACCTTGAAGGCCGCCTCGGTGAAGACATCGGACTTGATGGTGTCAAACTGAAAAGGAAAAACATGTTGTCTGCCTGATTTGAAAAGACAGCAAACAGTCGGACGGTGCCGTGCGTTTTCTAACCTTTCCTTTGGGGAGGTGTGCTGACGCCAGGGCGCTCTCCACCCTTTTCTTATCCGCAGGGAACATCTTGTAAATACTGATAAAAAAAACAGTGAAACGCAAGAGTGAGACCTTTCAAAATCTGTTTTTTGACTAACTTTACTCTCATAAAATGTGACCTACTTTTTTACTGGGATCTTCCCGTCCTTGTTGGTGTGAAGAGAAAGTCGGGTGTATCTAAGATTGAGCACAATTGCTTCGCTTTACCACATGATTGGACGCCTTAAGGGTGTTGTGCTCTCTCAGCGAGAATACGAGCTGTCAGATCACATGATGCTCACTCACATCTTCTCCAGGAACACGTATCTGCACGCATTGTTTCTCGCCGCGTTGTAGGCGACGGCCAGGATGTCGGTTGCCCAGTTCTGATGTGCAGCACAAACCGGGGGGGGGGGAACGTCGCATTAAAAGGTGAACATGAAACGTTGTAACCGCTGTAATCTGGTGTGACCACTAGAGGGCGCCCGCATGAGAGCGCCTCAGGAAATGAGAGCATGTTGTATTTGAACAAAGCATAAATTTCATTACAGTTGATTAAATACGGGAAATTGGAGTCATAAAGTCTAATGGAGACTAAAGGGAAGACAGAGGGCCCCTCGGCTCATTGCTCGGCTAAGAGTTATTTTTGGATCAGAGGAGGAGGATCGTCAACAGCGAAAAGGTGCCAATGACACACTGAGTTACCTGTGACACTTTGTCCTTGGAGGCAAAGAAGTTGTGGTAGGTCAGGTTCACCGTGTCCGGACCTGAGACGATGGTCAAAACTTTGGTGAGGTGGTTACTGTCCGGGAAGTCCATGTTGAACACGTTGCGAACCTTGGTGTGCTGTGAAAGGCAGAAAAAAAGTCTGAGTGGCCAATTAAAATTCAATTGGCTTGTGCCATTTTTTTTTAGTCATCTGCTTTGATTAGAGGTAAAATCCCATCTGGAGCTCTCGTTCTGCGGGAGTTTGTCCAACGCATGCAAATCTGCTGACAAAGGCACGCAAACTTATGCACGCGCACATTGAGACACACTCACGCGTTCGGCTACGACTGAAAACAGCGGCAAGGAGTCACAATCCTCCGCTAATTTACGACAATCCACTTCTGAAAAAGTTCAAGGCAACAGCTGGGGCGACGTAGTGCTCAGTTTTCACAGTTCACCTTTGACCCCTCTCAAGGGGTTAACGATGGCTGCATACTACAGCTCTCTGTGGTGGCCAGCGTGTGTGTGTGTGTGTGTGTGTTTTCGTGGCGGGGGGGGGGGGGGGGGGGGGGTTGAGTCCACTGCTGTTTTTGCATGGCAAATATGTCTCTTACACTAATGGCTGAGTTATGGGCTTGAAGCCCTATTTGCATGCCTGCGGGGATGATCACATAACAAACACACCGCTTTGACCTAATGGGAGCAGAGTAGTGCATTAAACGACAAACACTGCACTCACTTTGGGGAGTTTGGCATATTTTCCTGTTCTCGTGTCCCTGACAGTGGCCACATCCAGAAACGTTGTCTCCTGCAAACAAGAAGCAGAGAATCGTCTCAGTTCAACATGGAGGCGCCGGTCCGATGCAAGTCGTCCTTTTGGCAACTACGACGTTCACTGTGTTTGTGTGGGAAAACGTTGGAAGTGCGATGTCTGCTCTCTTTCCATTTGAAAACGAGAGAGAGAGAGAGAGAGAGAGAGAGAGAGAGAGAAACAAAGCACAAGTCCTCCACATCAGGTGCTTCGCCGCTCGGCTGCACGGTGCTGAGCCACATCAGCACCAATCGGTAATCTCCACAAGCTGCTTAGGCCGCCGCGCAGCCATCCCACCGCTTTGGCACATCCCAAAGTACTAAACACTGTGGATGCGAGTCCTACATGATGACATCTGTTTAGCAGGTTGTCATCTTCTAATGCACACAAAACAATTTGTCTCCATTAGCCACTGAGTGGAATTCGGCCATTCAACATGTCCCCACAACCCTGACACGTAATAAAAGGTTGAATATTAATTACCTTGCTTTGGTTGACCCAGTAAACGTAAAAACCTTTTGGATCCATCTTCATGGTGACAGGAACGGTTTTTGTGGAGTCCTGGATGGAGACAATGGAATTAGTTTTTAACGCATTGAAACCAGTTTAAACCTTAAACTGAGCTGTTCAGATGCAGATTTCATTCGGCCTGGTATTCAACGAGAAAGGACACTGCTGAAATGTGTCACTCACCTCGGACCACTTGGTGAATCGCTCTCCTTTGACCAGGTAGTCTTTGACCTCTGGAGGCTCCAGAAAGTACCTTTTCTTGTTCATTTTGTCCTTCTGGTTTGACTTTTGTGACAACTCAGTGCAACAATGGAAGTATATCCACCATGGTCGAAAGCATCGATGAGCTGATCTTTCCTTTCAGAAGATGCACTCACTTGAAGTCTGGTGCACTCGGGACACACCCCGGCAACTATGCATTGCAAATTTTGTTTGCAAAAAAAAAAAAGCTGGTAACTTGACTACGGGAATCCATTCTACCTCGAATCCCAACCCCTCGATTGAGCAGTGTTTGCAAAAGACGTATCTTGCTTATGTTATCGTGCATTTCTGCACCCCGGGGCAATGGTGGGTTTTCTTTCCTTTTGTCGTGACGCTTACAGAAGGGAAAATAGTGGAACTCGTCAATCATTTAGGAGCAACAACCATTTCCAGTAGTCCACAGAGAGGCAGCGGCACTGTGCTGTGTGGGATACTCTTTCTGTTGAGACTATTAGCATATAAAAATCTCAATATTATTCTGTGAGAATCAAACCACGAAACTCTTCTCCCGCCTCCGTTGTTTGGGATGATCGGTGATCTCTCACACGTCTCAAAACCTGTCAAATGCGTCACCGCTGGAGATGAAGTGAGAAAAGGATTTTCTTGTAGTCGGGTGAACTGAACCTTTAAGTGACAAGCGGTCATCGTGACGCATAAATGAGTCTGGGTTAAAAAAGACAAAACCTCACAATCTTAAATAAACTGAAACTCCTCTTCGGGCCCTGACTGGCTGAACATTTGCATTAGACATTGCACCCTTTTAAAGTCTATTTGAATGATATCCAAATGACGTGTTGTCACTGGTAATAAATGACACCACCTTGTGATTCTGGACAGGTGGTTGTGAAATGAACTGATGAGTGATGAACTGATGAGTACAGCCATTCTAAGTGGAGAATTTGAGTATGTGGCGAGCAGGGTACTGAGATTACGTCCATGGAACAAAGAAAGAAAAAAAAATCCCTCAAAAGTCACATCCTGTTCCTTTCGGGTTTTTTTGGTGTGATTGTTTTAATAAGAATAATGATTTATGTTGCATCCATCCCGGAAACCCCCTACATAACAGCTGATCGTCCTCCTCCCCCCCCCCCTCCATAAAACACGTAATGGATGAACAATCAACCGTCTCATCCGCTTATGCCACCTGTCACTCATCATCTTCTATGCTGACAGGCACACCTGTAACGGCGCTGCGTATAAATGGCCGGATGTTAGATGCAGGTGACGATGGTTCTACACTGAAAATCCTTTTTGAATGTTACGTTTAAATGTCACGTGTCTCATACCGGTGAATGTAATCGTGCCCTTCACTTAATTTCCCCTCTGCGGCTTCCCAGCGGACATGCGCACTGGCAAATCCGGGCGCTGTCCATTGTGCTGAAACGCCGTTGGTTAACGGGTTCATCAATGAATTGGATGCGCGTCACGTAATTCCCGGAATTCCGGTGAGACGGAATTCATCGACACTTTTCAAATTGTTTCATTCCCAACGGACTCCGCGCTCATCGGGAAGGGAAACACACACGCAGCGTCACTCGGACAAGGGTCCACACCCCCCTCCCCTCCACACACACACACACACACACACACACCTCCCTTCCCGGTACGTCCTGATGCGACGTGATGTGCGTGTGTTTGTGTTTTGGTTTCTGCACAGCTGCTGCTGCTTTAAGAGCCATCGGCCGCCCCCCTTTTCCTCCTGTATTTTTAGCCGAGCCAGCCGCCTCGTTCCCCGGATCAGACGGACGGCTCTGCGCCGCGTGTGATCCCACTTTTTTTTTTTTTTTTAAAAACGTTTTCAATACATCCAAACGTCTCCTGCGTAGCCCGGGTCTCCGTGGGGCCTGCAGCCAGCTGTGCTCCGGGAAAAGTCACATCTGTCCCGCCCGCCGCCGGATGCTAACAGCGCGTGATCAGCCTGTGGATGCGCGATGGTCATTACGAAACGCAATGCTGCACCGGGTACCGGGTATTAGGCACGCGCGCGTCTGCGATCGAACGAACCGCAAGTAGATCCGTGTAGCTGTCGGATACTTGTGCTTTACGGACGGCTCCGGGGTGGTCCTTCTCCTCCTAAGCAACTCTGCTTCCTGGATTCTCTTGGATTGTGGATAACAAGAAGCCTTCAAGACGGAGGGGGTGGTCGAGCATCGAGGAAAAAACAGGGGCAACATGAGAGAGCGGGACTTCATGCCCAATATGGAGAGGGGCAAACCGGCTACTTATACGGGGGACAAAAAGGCCAAGATGGCTGCTAAGACCAACAAGAAGTGGGTGAGACTAGCAACTGTTTTTGCATACGTTTTGTCCGTGTCCTTAGCAGCCATCATTCTGGCAATTTACTACAGCTTGATCTGGAAACCAACCAGCGCATCCTCATCCGCGGGGAAGCCAGGGGCGTCCGGAGAGGTCCCCCCCACCGCGAACACCTCAACCAATCATTCCAAAAGCAACAACGGGTCCGAGTGGAACTCCACGCAGACTGGCCTGTCGCCTCTCAACCTAACCAGGCAGGTCCAGACGCCGTACACTCACGCGTTTCAATGGGACGACCGAGCCGAGGGCGCCGGAGCAGAAGTCGCGCACTCGCGGCAGGAGGGGGGACACTACGCGCCCTCCAACGGGAGAACGGAGAGGCAGACGCGCGCGTCACCGACCGGCGACACCGCGCCGAGCGCCGGGGAGCCCGAGGTCGAGGAGGAGGAGGAGGAGGAGGCGCACGGAGCGGGCGACGGGGCCGCGGACCGGAGCGACCCCGAGCGGGCTGTTCCTCCAACGTCTGCCGGCCCGAGAGGAGATTGATCGGGCCTCGCCGCGCCCCCCCCCCCCTCCACTACAGAAACTCACCCTTCGAGGAAGGTTTCGGAGCCAGTGCCGCGGGTCGGATTACACACACAGGTCTTCGCTTTGAAGTCATTTCGCGGAGCCTCGTGGACGCGTAACTGCATTTATTAGCCGGCGTCTCGCAGACGCGTCTTCGATGAACACTGTTTCCCTACACTATGCGTTCTCTTTTTTTTTTTATTATTATTTCTTATTTTAGGCCATTAGAATGCCTTAAATCAACGCGTGTCTACTGTAAGTCGGACACTAAGCCGCGTGTGCGCGTGGGAAACACTTTGGTAAAGACACGGGCTCCACGGACGGGTTCGGTTTTTGCAGGACAACAGTGTTTCTCACGGGCTCACGGCCCTGAAGTATCACTGCCATTCTTCAGCTGGTCCACACTGAACTCTCTCATCTTACCATAGAGGCTGTGCTGTCTTTGTCATGGGTCCAATCCGGATTTTGCGTAGAAGAACCTCCGTTATTGAGTTTTGCTCAGGTATGTGCATATAACCATGTAAATGTATTGTGTATTTGGTCGTAGGGCGCCCATACATCTTTTGAGCCTTGATAAACTGTTAGTGTAGAGGATTTTTATTATAGGTGCAATATGTATAACTATATCACAAGGTACAAATAAACAATCCTTAGAAAACTATTCATGTGGTTTAGTAATAGATCTGTGTAAATAATGAATTCATCGCTGACATTAACCTGTATTTTAGTCAGAAACCACAATAGATAATATATATTCAAATAAAAAGTTTTTAAAAACATGATATGCAGACGTGGCTTTACATTTAAAAAGGTTATTAGCGTGAGGTGGAAAAAGAGCAGCCCTCGTGCACGGAACACAATCAAATCCCGGCGCAGGCACTTTAATCACGTGAGTGACCCGTCCAGTGCTCCATCAGAAGGACGCACTGAGAAGCGTTCACCTCCGTCAGCCTCTGCAGCTGAAACCCGCGTCACGTGTTCAACTGTAACGTGGAAACGAGACCTTCCACAACGCGCAGGCCTCTCAGCGGATCGATTCCAGGGCCCCGTGGATGCGAGGTGTAACACATTACGCAATACGGCCTGCTGCTATTTTCATCCAACTCCCTCCCTCTCTGAAGAAGACTCGTTTGTGTGTGTTTTTTTTTTCTTTCTTCAACAAAAACAAGCGTCATTCAACCATCGCGTAGAACACAAAGAGCAGGTCGATACCTGGCCCCCGGCAGCCATGTCGCACTGGTGCCAACGTGACACATTTACACAACCAAAGCCCCCCCCCTCCCCCCGACAATCGGCAGGTCTTGACGCATCTGTTCCCTTCCGCCGCCTCTCAGGCTTCTTCTGTCTTCACGGGTGGCGGTTTGAGGGGCGACCCGTTGAGTGGGAGTTCATCGGGTGCCGACAGTTATGGCTGGAGGCGGCGACTGAGCGAGGGCACGCCACATCTCGACCTTTGACCCTTAAAACCCGGTCGACCAGGCAGGAAGAATAAACGAATCGGGTGCGAGGTTAGAGGGTTCAATATGGGATTCGGTTGTGGCCACGCAGGACGCTTATATTTATCAAAACACTAAGAAAACATATTTGAGTGGATTAAAGTTGTGCTTTTCATACTTTTTACCTCTTCAGTTGAGATGTTTTGGTTGACGCAGAGACCTTTACAAACGAAGCCGGAGGAACGAAACGCCCTTGGACATACAGGTGTTTGAGCAAGTCATCGTCACAATGATTGTGAAATATTAACCTGAAGTCATGCGATGCAGGAGAATAGAAAGGGAAGCAATCAATGAAAGGGCAAAGGAGTAGTGTGGATATATTAGGATATATTTATATTTCATATTTATAAAATATGTCAAGGTCAAATGTGGAATGCATCGATCGATGGACAAATACACTGATTCACATTTTGTTTTATTAAAAAAGGGAGGGGGCCGGAGGGGGGGTGGGGGGGTGCTCGGGGCCCGGACCTCGCTTCCACTTGACCCACATCCATCAACTCTTTGTGGCTGACAGATGCCGTCACAGACCTCGGGAGAACATCATTGAAGAAAAACTTGATTTTAAAAAGGGGGGTGGGGGGGGGGGGGGGCGCATTTCAAAATGTGGAGTGTCTTTAATTGCCTCCAAATACGGGCTTTGTCAGTGCGACCAGTGCCACCACAGCTATGTGAAAATACACAACTCTAGTGAGAAAAAAAAAAGTTCAACTTCTGAGTATTAAATGACCCGGATCTTTGCAGCACACGGTCCATTAACAGTAGTGGAGTAAACACTGATAGTGGAGGGTACAATTATACTAGACCAGAATCTGATGATTTCAGACTGACGCAAGAGAGAAAAGGGTATTAGCAATATTAAATGTGGATGCAAGACAAAAGCAAATAAATACTTCCTGTTTCTTTTCACGGAGAATGAGGCTCCTGTCGTCACTGTGGACGGCCTCGGGAGGAGATAATTAAAATAGCAGCACCTATGGGAGGACCCACCCAGTGTGACGGCCTCCAAAGGGCTCATTTGAAACGAATCATGAAGGCAGGCTCAGTGGGGCCGAGGTGAAACCAACACAGGCCGTGGATTTCCGCAATGTGCTCTGTGTTTCTGTCACATCTGCCCTCGATTCCCTCCACCGCATGCGAAAAACTCAGCCTGCAGACAGATCCGCGGCGTTTATCGCAGGTGCAACAGTGAGAAAGGGGGAGGGTGAGAGAAGGGGAACGTGCAAAAACAGCAATGTTTAAAAGTTGGAGGAAAGATACTTAATACTTAATTGATGTTCTGTAGGCCTCTTTTCCAACTAATGTGCAGTAAATGAAGCTACGGTGCACATTGAGCTGAGATCACACACAATGTCAAATAATTTAATGAAAAGAAAGTGAAAACATATCAGGTAAAAGAAAAGAAAATGAAGACACAAAGTATTACATCAAAAAAGTTTTTTTTTTTAAATTCAAAATAATATTAGGTCAAAAAATGCTCTGGAAAAATAAGTCAAAATATTATGGTAAAAAAAAAATGTCCAATTTTTTTTTTTACAAATAAACAGTAAAAATAAGTTGTGTCTAGAAATGTCATGCAAAAAACAAAACAAAAAATATTAGGTTGAAAAATGTTTGTAAAAAAAAGTCCAAATATGAAAGGTAAAAAAATGTTTTTTTAAAGTTCTAAAAATATTTTAAAAGTCCAAATATGTCAGGTTGAAACATTTCATTAAAAATAAAAAGCAAATTATATTACATCAAAAAAACTTTCCTGAAAAAGTACAAAATTATTGCGTCAAAAAAGTTTAAATATAAACATGGGGGAAAAAAAATATAAAATATTTGTCCAGAAAACTATTGTTTCAAAATAAAATAAAATTATGTAGCAAAAAAAATGCCATTCATGTTTTGTTATTTAGAGATGAAGAAAAATGCTTTATTGATATTCTGTATGCCTTCAAATGGATGTACAGTACATGAAACATTGGTGCTTTATATTGGCCGAGATCACACCTCGACACACACAATTATTCCTTCCTCATGAGCATGTAAAAACATGCAGGAGGAGCAAAACAATCACGACAATGGAGACAAGGACAAACGCTCCGCTTACATGGATGTCGGTCCTTAATCTGAAAGATTAAGTCTGAAAGGGAATTTTAAATACCTCAGAGGTAATCTCGATGACAGTTCCCTTTACCATCCATACAAATCCTACATGGAACACTTTCTTTCCCTACGGTTGGACTGTGCTACTCCTGCTGAATCGGACTTTATGTAACCACAGTTAAGGCCGACCACTTGTCCACGACGTTCTCTACGAAGGGGGTTACGTAACGGCCGCAGCAATACCAAAAGATGGCGGCTTTTTGAGTCCTTGTGAGGCTTCGTATTAGATAATAATCACAGACTGTTAATAAATACAAACAAAAAGGCAAATACAGGGCAGATTTGTAAAATAGTTCTGGTGAACATTCTGTTGTCCAAATGGAGAGGCAGATAAATAAATTCAATGTTGTTACAGTACAGATAACAGTAGGTGTGTTATGGCACAGGACATGAAATAAAAGGTACACCTTCGGCATTTGAAGAAGCCAATAAACAAAAACTGGCTGAATGCTTGAAGTACCTCAGCTTGTAAAAAATATCAGTGTCTTTTGTGATCATAAAAGAGAACAAATTACAAAACAATTCCAAAAAAGGGAATGGCAGCTGAATCCCAGCGTTTTGACCGTGGACCAAAGTCTGTGGGTCCCACAGGGGCCAAAATCCCAAACCTGCTGTTTAATACAGAGCAATTAAAGAAAATATATATTGTAGTTTGCTCATTTGTTTTGATTGCAAATGATGACTTTCAAGTTTCAGTTGTCCATTGTTTATGGTTTTAAACAATAAGACACACAGCACATTGTGCCTTGAATAACAGTAAATGATGAAAACAGGATGGTTGGGATTCAGCTGTAGAACTTTGCTGATTTTTAAAGAACACGACAACAATAATAATGTCTTAAAATTGGATCTTACTTCCAAAAACTTCCAAAAACAATCCTACATCTTGATAACATTCTTTACAACACACACCTGCATCACAATCCCCGTACTCTCGAGTTTCTCATCGTAAGCATTCTGTGAAATTAGGGAATTCCAAATCGAGATGACATCAGGGTTTATTTGTCAGACTAGAAGAAGCTCCTTCAGAACCATTGAGCTCGGTGAACCCCCCCCCCCCATTTAATCATTCTTAATAACTACAATCATGAAAACAGGTTAATGTCCGTATTAATACTGTAGGTAGTTAACGACCTAACTTAACTGTTTTGGTCAATGGCCAATAAGACAATAAGACAATAAGACAAGGCCTCCCAGATGTCCCCCCCCCCGAAACACTGTGGGGGTTTCTGATTGGTTAAAGGCCGTCGACTATTGCTGCAAGCAATAAATACACTTGAACCACACGGCTTTCATGTCTACAAACGTCCTGTAGGTCGGTCACTGCCGCGTCGACACGAAACACAAACCTCCGCTTATTGAAAACACCTCCAAGGCAGAATCAGGCACTGGATAATTTGACTGTGGCTACCTGAGCGGATCAGGTAGCCTCTTGAAATGTACCTCGGACCTCATCGCACACATGTAAACATTGAATGGTATTGCACTGCAGCAGCGTGTTTAAGTGCACGTGCTGTTATACTTATAAAGTGCTTGGATGTAAAAAAATATTTTAGCTGGAGAAAACCTTTTCACCATCTCTTCATCAAATTTTAGAAAGTTTTTTTGAAAAAGACATCCGCGGGCGGGAGGGCGCCAAAAAATGAAGCCATGGATCTGTGTGTAAGCCACGAAGAGGGGTCGCTCCGACGAGGCACCTGAAGCAAAATGCAAATACAAAAAGGCAAAGGCTCTGCGTTGCTGTGATTTGGTTTCAGGATTTACATCCAGAGAAGGTCAAACAATCTTCCCGTGCTCTCTTGCCTGCAGAAGAGAGAGAGAGAAAAACAAACGTAAGGGTTGAAGCTTATTGGTTATTGGACAGTCGGGGGGGGCCTGTCTCTCTTCACCTGTCTGCAGGTCTCACGCACTGACCTTGTCGTTGCCGGCGGAGTGCGTTGGGTGCGTTTCTCCCGAATCCAGGACCAGGACGGACAAGCCGGAGTCTATTAGCTCCCCTTTTGAAAAGAAAAACAACAACACATCAGTAAAGCGTCATCCGCCGCGGCGACGCCGCCCACTCGGGCCGGGGTTGCATACCCGCGTTGGCGTTGCACTTGGCGAGCCCCACGGGCCGGGCCGGGCTCGGCTTTGCAGAGGAGCGGGGGCCGGCGCTGGGGGGCTCGCCCCCGTTGTCGCCTCCAGAAGCGGACGGACCGCCTCCCGGGTCCTCCGCGCTCACGTCTTCCCCTCCGGCGCTTTCCGCGCGCCGCCGTGGCCTCTGAACTCTGTGCTGCTGTTTGTTGGCTTCAAAGGACTCGACGCTTCTCGATTCAGCGTCCCGAGGGCCGGCGCCGTGCTGTTTGTGGCCCGTAGAGAAACGTACTTTCCTCTCAGAACCCGGCGGGCCCGGGGCGCTGCCCTTCCCCTGAGTGGCGGCCGTGGGTTCAATCACTTCCCCGGACGCGCTCAGTGAATCTGGGCTGTTCGACGGCTTCAGTTTGGCCCCCTCGTCTTTCTGATCGTCTGCCTCGCCGCCTGTGAGGGCGCCGAGGACCTCCAAAAACTCTTCTAATGTCGTGTCGAGAGACTTGAAGATGAGATTAGAACAAAAAAATCCTCTTTTTTTAAGTAATTTATGAGGCAAAACCATTACACACAAAAAAACTGAGTTCATATCTCACCTGTAGATTCGCTCCGTCTTCAATTTCCTGCCATCTAAAAAATAAATAAAGGGACTTCTATCAAAAGCTAGTCTGTAACAATTCAGAATAAGCGGGTGTTGTAAGTCTGTGTTTCTAATTTTAATCCAATGTTCAGTAAACCTCGTTAGTTGGATCTCTTTGGAAATTCGCTTATTGGCTTCGTTGATGAGAACAATTACTTTCTCACTGCACAATAACCAAGAAGCATCATCCAACAGCCAATTAGCTTAACGCATCATCAAAACAGGAAGTGGGACAACAGATAAATTGAGTTAACAGAATAATAATTAAAGAAAGGAGATATGTTTTAATTAGGGAGCTTTTATGAGGGGTTTTTGTCATCTTCGGACACCGTCTATTTCTACTCTTCATGCCGAGCTCAGCTGAGCTTCAAGTCAATGTAGCTGTGAAATCAGCTCACCCGGATAACAACACCTGGACGCTGGGTCGGCACTGACCCCCCCTGACCCCCCTGACCCCCCCCCCCCATCTCCAACCACGGAGACACACGCGGAGAGGAACGTTTACACACCGAAAGGCTGCGATGCCTCGATGCCGGGGCTTCGAGGCTCTTTGAGATTACGCCGTGCTTTTGAAACAGCGCAAGACGCCGAAAGCCTCCAGCAGCCCGTCTCCCAACAACAGGAGGAACAAAAAACCTTCGGGGTGGGGGGGGGGTATTTAGTCAGCTGTCCCAACTTCTAAATCAGGCCACACTGGGGAATTAGTACATTAGGGCACAGGAAGACAACGACAGCCTTCCCACGGTATGTTTCGCTCCGCGCTCAAGCGCTCGGTCGGGGATGTGGTGACAGCACGAGGGTCGCTGTGAGCGGGGCACTTGTGTAGATGCACTGACCTCCTGGCTCTCCCGGTCAGACGATCTATGCCTTTTGCTTTGCTGCTCATCACGAGCACGTCTCTGCCTCCCTCGTCTCTGCCTCCCTCGTCTCTGCCTCCCTCGTCTCTGCCTCGCTTCTCATGACCTGGAACGGAAGGATGCTGAGTGCTGAAGTAACAATTGAATGACATTTTACATAAAAATACTCTCATTTCTGCAGAGGCATCAGTACACTCTTCAAATAATAGGAAACCATTCATATATAATAATATCCCACCAGTTGATTAAGTTTAATGAACCCAATTAATATTATTTGCCACACCAACAAAAAGTTTTCTCCAGGCTGCATGTCCGTTTTCTAAATGAAAAACAATACAGAACTGTGGGATGATCTTGCACCTGCTCTGGATTGTCCTCGTCTGGAACTTCGTCCACCTGAAATTTTTTTAAAAGAAAATCCACGGTAAGGAATAATAGAATGGATTGTATCACGTTGTCGTCATAGAGGTTTTGTGAAGGTCTCACCTCTGCCGAGAGCCCCCCAGTCTCTGTCGGGGAGGGACTTGTCCAAAGACCTGAAAGCAGAGGTTCAGTTAAGACAGAAGCTCAGAGCAAAGCAGCCAAGTGTCTTTCTGATGTCGCACAGTTGCTTTTTGCTGAGGGGCATGACAGCCTATCAACCCCCCCCCCAACAGGCGCCTCTGATATAATAAGAGTAAGAGTATTGTTATTGTACATCTCTTATGTAAATCTGAGATCCTGCAGGCTCAGAGAGAGGTTTTTGCTGCATGAGTCACACTCCTGCGCCGCATTTCACATCCAGCGGAGCCATTTACATCGTTCAATCAAAAACACACTTCCTCTTCTATTCTTACTCCAGGGGCTGGTTTAAAGCTGACCAAATAAGGCGAGGTATTCAATCCCTAATGCCCAGTTAAAAATAGCTCTCCTCTCTGGTCTCTTTACATTTTTGATGCCTCCTTAAACAGCACATTCATTCACTGTGCGACTCTTTGGTACAAACACTTCCAATCAACGGTCTGGATGCCGCTCCTCCACTCGGTTGTGTGTTTTCCACAAACCTGGGGTCAAACCGGGGCTTTAGTTTACAGTGTATAAAGATATAAAACAAGATTACACTACTGTTGGTGCAATGGTACAATATGTGTGAAAGGTTATTTTTCCACGTGATCATTTATCTTTATCTTCCACTGAATGATATAAACAGAAAGACACATCGTTTACATTTCTTTTCCTAACCGATCATTTGCCAAATCAACAGGTGACGTGTTGCCATGACAACATGTTTTTTTTTTGCTGGTGTGGAGTGGAGCGCATGGTAAGCTAAGCTAGCTGGCTGGCTGCTGCCATGCAGACATTAGGGGGGGGAAACCTCTGCATTACACATGAATATACAAAAAACTACATATCGGTGATATAACAATATTATTACATTACATGATAAAAGTAACAAAATTAAGATGCATCTTCTTTCATAGCAAAGTGTATAACTAAGGGGATTGAAGATAAAAAGAACATCTCATCTGTGCCCAGTGTGCAACATTTCCTGGAATTTAATTCTCAAATATAAAAATAGAGGGGGGGCAATGAATGATCTGAGACATCTGCAGAGGTGCCTCGGGAAGTCTCACGTGTTCTCAGTTTTGTCCATGTCCCACGCCCGTTTCCACTGGCCCTTGGCGTTTTTGTGGCGCGCCACTCTCTCCCTGTCGATCTGCTGGCGCTCTTTCTTCCACCGCGCGTACTCCCCCTGCTCCTCTTTGGACGTGGGCACGTCGAGGTCCGTGCTCGCCTGCAGCCTCTCGGCCTCCTTTGGCGGACACAAAGCAGTCACATGTGATACGTGTCAACTCATACCCTCACGTCGGCTTGACTGCAAGTACTGACGATGGGTGTCTGTCAGTGTGTTCCAGTGTTCCAGTAAAAGGGTGTACAGTACATCTGATTCCATTCCCCCTGTAACCCGTTTAGTGATTACTGCCAGGGGAGCAGAAAGGATTGCTCGCTGACACTAAGAGAGAGACGTGATGCAAGCTCTTTGACACATCAAAGGGGCCGGAGGCCGTGTGCTCTGCAAGCACTGCTGGAATAAATCACATAAAAAGTCCCCGAGAGGGACAGCGCGTCTGTTCTTAATACTGCAGGACGGATGTGATTTTACTGTCTGGAGTAATAAATAAAAAATAAAAAGTCAAAAGGAAAAACAATCTACGTTTTATGTGAGAGAAAACAGCACCTGATGGGTGATGTTTTCCCCCTCAGGTGTGGACCAATCACAGCCGAGTAAACATGTTGCCTTTGTTTGTAAAGCTATTGCAGAACACGGCATCTGTGGCTCTTCGCCTCCCCCCCCCCTCGCACACACACACAGCCTTCTGCCCCCCCAGGAGAACATCAGCCGCCACCAGGGAGGCCGCTTCCGGCCTGTTCCAGCAGGCCGTGTCCTGCTGACGCTCCAGAGGCCCCGCTAATTAGCACGTTTCAATTTCTCTCCTCCCAGAGGCCCCCGGGGAGGTCGCCGGGGGCCGAGGCGGGTAGGCAGCCGCACTTGGTCTCAGAGTTGTCAATACGACCTTGGATGGATTCCTACACCTACTAAGCTCCTACTATGCTCAATGGTTTTTCCTCCCTGCACTCGTTTAGGCCCTAAACTGCCATACGACCGTCTGACCTTTGTACGACACCTGAAAAGAAGTCTGTATTCACTCGAGCTGGAGAGAGAGTGAGAGAGAGAGAGGCAGAGGGGCATGAAAAGCATCACTTCCTGTGAGGCGTATTTGTCGGGCCTTTGAAGCCCCCCCCCTCCCCCCTCCTTCCCTATTTAGCCTCTTTGTCGCATGCACGATCTGCGAGAGATCAGCCCTGAGCTTCTCCAGAAGCGTTAACAGGCGAGGCAGCGAGAGGCAGCCAGGGGACGAGCGCGCTGTGCCCGGGCCGCTGCATGTGCTGCATGCGCTGCATGCGCTGCATGCGCTGCTGCATTTTCTACATTTCTCTTTCACCTCAGGGGAAACTTTTGAGATGGGCATGTAGTGGAGGGGGAGACAACATGCACGTCAAGGAGGCGTTGTGGTACCTGGCCTTGCTCTGAAAGCCTGTGATGGTCCTCGGTGTGCTGCTGCACTGGTTTAACCCCGTCCTGTCACGGAGGAAATATGAGAAATAGAAATAGGGCAATCGACAAAAGAACAACAAAAGGTTACTACGCAACGTGTGTGCCAGCTAATTAAACATGGCTGTGAAGAGAAACATTACTTCCGCTATGAACTAAAAAAAAAAAAATCAAAGAAGAGCACAGACGGAGGATTTAAGGGCCCACACTGCCCCCAGGTGGACTAATGGAGCTACACTTGTGGGTCAGTTTTAAATGTCACCAGGCGGAGGAAAATAAAACAGACTCACGTCAATGCAGGTAGAACATTGTGTGTTAGTTTTGAGCATACTTCTAAAAAGATGCACTCACCGAGCATGACTCATGTGGCCATTAACAGCAACACATGAGCAATGCTGAGGCGGGGGGGGGGGGGATGCTAACTGCTGGACAGACTGGTCCAATGCAGCTGCAGACTACGATGCCCACATGCACTCTCCTACCCACATGCAGCCTGATTTCCTCCCTTCTATCCTCTTGCCTCTCTGCGACCCTCCCCTGGCACGGGTCTCCTTTCAGCATAATGAGCCTTTTCAGAGCGAGCCGGCAGTTGAATGCTAATTAGATCCGATCGGTCCTTTCAGGGCGGTGGGAATGTGGAAACAATCGTGCCGGAGGAGAACAGACCACTTGAGGTTTCCACGGAGGAAAAAGACGGTTGGGCTGCCAGGAGTTTCTCCGTTTCCCACCTCCTTTTTTTCACCCTCAACCCCTCCCTGTACGTTTTCTCATGAGTATGAGCTGTTTTGTCTTGAGGTACTTCCAGGCTTTACGGACACTGCCAGATAACTGCACCCATCTTACCGTCATTGATTGTTTTCTGCGCAGATGTTTCAGCGGCGGAGCTTATCGTGGATCTTTGTCCAAACATTTTGGTGACATTTTCTCCTCCCATCAACACCCTTTCACAGCTCTCATTATGTAAATGTCATGTGAACAAGGAACACGTGGACACCAGTTCTCACAGCACTGGCCACTGTTCAAGTGCTGATTCAGTCCACATGATGAGGGCAAAGAGAACAGCGTGTTCAGAACAGGTAGGTTTTACATATTTAGAAAGATCCTCTACTCGGCCCCCCCATACCTCTCCCAGCCCCCCCCCCCCCCCCCCCCCCACGACCAGACTATGTCTGTGTTTACAGTTTGTGAGGATCAGCTGTCTGTGCTGCCCATTAACTCCGTGGTTGAGCAGCCCGTGAGTGTGTTGTGTGTGACTTAATGGATGCATATGTGTGTGCGTGCGTCAGAGCAGCTGTCTCAGAGTTTTTTGCATTCCACGGGGATATAATGACGGAGGCATTTCACAGCGTGGCCGCGGGCTCCGAATGTGTCCCTGCCTCTCTTCAATAGACCTGATCTGAGACGGAGAATGTGTTTATTGATGTCAAACACGCCATCTGCGATCTCACGCTACCAATAACAAGGCCTTCGTTTTTAGGAACAGAGCTACGAAAGCAACTGTACATCTTGCAAGGCGCTACGGGGACCAAAAGGCCTTTAACTGCAGCAAAGGGCCAGATGGAGATTTCCTTTGCTACTAGACGTAGTCCTCCAGTCCTGTGGTCCTTGGGGCACATCTACCAGCCGCTCTATTTCTCCCAGACCAGTCAGTCACCGCCCCGGTCCACCTCCTGTCCACAGGCCATTGTGCTCCCTCGCCGAGGGGGGTGGGTGGGTGGGGGGGGGCGGCCAGGGCATGTCTGACATCTATGTAAAACGCGTGGGTGCAGCGCGAGAAACGGACAAAGAGAGTGGAAACAAACGGGGAGGGAGACGTGCAGGGTTTTAACTCAGACCTGTTCCGCTGCGTGCCTCGCGGCCGTGGGAGCGGGCTCCGCGCGCCACACCTGTCCGTCACCCGCGGGGCTCTGGACGTCCGAAGGGCACGGCCCCCTCTCCGATCTCTCACTCACCACCCTCTTGCCCTGGGGGAGGGTTGGGGGGTGGAGACAGTTACTCAGTACTCAGACCACGTGCCACGGTGGCACTTCAAGTAGAGATCGGCGCGGCAGTGTATTTACCTTCTTGGCGGCCATGGTGACCGTAAGCTGCTTCCTGTGACCTCGGGCGGCAGCCTGCGCGGGGACGTCCCCCACTTTGTCGGGCCCGGCGGCCTCCTGCTGTCCCTTTTTTGAATCGCCGCCGAACGGCTTGGTGACCACAACGCGAGCGTCCTGCTCCGAGCGGAAAACACGAGAATGTTCTAGAGGAATATTTGTGGCTTTTTGTCACCAGAAAGTAGCGTGACTCGAACAGCAGCACGTCGACACATCAGCTGGTCAAAAGAGTCTTTTCAGTTCTCAAGTCCCTTATTGATAGAGAAACTCACGCTGGTGGACTTGCTGATTGTGATGGTAAGATCCTCGGCTTTGCCCTTGCGGCTCTGTAGCGCCATTCCTTCTTCTTCTGCCCTCTTCCTGTCCTCCTCCACTTCCTAGAGTCAACGAAAAAAGACAGATTCATCAGTAAGCCCCTCAAAGAGCTGCAGGCTTTCACAGAAAAAAAAAACGGCAGGCTTTGCACTCCACCTTGTGCCGCCTCATGAGCGCTTCGTTCTTCCTGCGGAGGGCCTCGATCTTCTTGTCCAGCTCCACGTCCCGCTCATGATCCTTTTTGGGCATCATGTCAGTGGTGGTCTGGGAGACCTCAGATCACATCAGATCAGTAACCTCACACTTGAAAATAAGGCATTATGTGCAAAAAAAAATCCAGTAGTGCACCAGCACTGACTGAACTTTTTGTGTGTTTTCACTTTGTTGACACTAGTGTACGAATAAACAAAATCAACACACTCCTACACAGAAGGAGCGTTCAACACGAAGCTCGGTTACACAGAGAGAATGCATCCTAAACATCACAACGCGGTCCTCGCGCTGCAAGAGGCCCCATCTTGGAAGATGTGTGCTCTCACGGAACCGCTACTAGGTGTGTTTTGACACTTCCAATCGCGAGAATCCGCCTTTAGCGCGCCGTGCCAACTGCTAACGTGTGCCAGCGGGCTGCTGAGCTGAAGAGGCGGGATTAGGATGTCGTCCCAGAATGATGGCGGAGAGATCTCATTTCGCCCGGCAGCAACCTCGCCACTCAAAGGCACCTTAGGGGCGCCTAACCCAGAGGATTGGTGAGTGAGGAACTCCCCTCTGCAGCGTGAGGTTCAGGAGAGTCCAGCAACCTCTTTTAAAGTACGAGCTCGCTGGAGGTTCGGGTCAGGTGGTTGAGTTGCCGTGACAAAAAAAAAAAGCGGCAATAATGGTAATGGTTTAAAAGGGATAGCGACACATTCATTTAAACACACTCTGTGCCAGCTGCCTGTCTGTAGCATTAACCGGTATAGACCTTCTCAACCTATTCTCAGCTAGAAATCACATAAGCACATGTTGCTGAACTGTTCCTTTAAATTGGCGAACCAGGGTACATAAAACGTCAGTATCAAGATGGTGACAAGCTCCTACCTCATATGAAAGGAAACGCAACGCTCCAACGACTCGTAGCCCTCATAAGGAGATGAATCAACAAACAAACGGGGGTCAATTAAGCTTCTTAGAAAACAGATCCAACAGATGATACATTGTGCTTCCGAGCACAATCAGAACCGAGAGGAAGTGACAACAGAAAAGTTGCCACTGCTGCTGGTTGAAGCCGTGAAAACGCATAACAACCACCCGGAGGGGTCGCCCACCGTCTTGACAGAGACAGGAAGTCGATGTGCCAAAGTCATTCATTCGACGAGAGCGCCGAGGCACCGGACACACAGACGAGCCCGAAGGCCGCCGCTTTGCGACTGCAGCGAGTTAATGGCGCTTTCCACGAATCCACGCCACCGTTTCGCCCCCCGCCTAACAACTTGCTGCCGCTGCGATCGGTGTCAAAATGCACGACGACCACGCGTCCTGAATGCAGAAGCGGGAACCCTCCGGGGCGACACGCTGACACAAGCAGAAGTTGGGACTCACTCACAAGAGCGGCGGGCCCGGGAAAGTCGTCGCCTCGCGGCTCCCGGGTTGTCAGGGCGTCCAAACACAACAGAACACGAGGACATACCGCCAGGAATAGGCGCAGAGGAGAGACGCTGCGCGATCGGAATCCAGAGGCAGAGGCCGAAGGGAGAGGGAGGGGGGGGGGGGGGGGGGCGGGGGGGAGAACGCCGGCCTCCGCTCGGTGGACCCTGCTGCGGGGACTTCTGTGACTGAGCGGCGTCAACAGCGAACAACCACACAGAGACGCTGCCAGCGGACGGCTGGACGGGCAGGCAAAATAGAGGAGGTGGGGGGGTGTGAAGGGGAGGGAGAGCATGAGTGAAACGCTGCATGTAGACACGGCTGAATCTGCGACAGAGCGGAGGAGGAAGATGGAATGGGGGGGGGGGGGGGGGGCGGGGGGGGAGCGGCAGAGAGTGTGGGATGAGAAGGGAGACGGGAAAGGAGAGAGAAGGCACTCACGGGTCTTTCCATGGCAGCGGTGGGACCGCGGGTCCGGGTGCAGACGCGAGGCAGCCGGGCCGGCAGCGGTGGGGGGTGGATGGGGGGGTGGGGGGGGGGCGGCGATGATGGGGGGGGGGGGGGTGGAGGGGAGCCGACGACCATGCCGCGATCACAATGAGCCACGTCGGGCGAGCGGCCAAGGCGCCTCGCAAATGCACAGAGCTCCCCTGTTTACGGATTTCACAACCCCCCCCCCCCCCCCCGGGCCCCCCTCCAACCCTTTTATCTCCATCTCCCTCCCTCTCTCTCTCTCTCTCCCTTAAACCCTCATGCACATATGCTCTCTCACTCCCTCCTCTCTAAAGCACTCGCCCTGCAGCATCTTAAAGTAGAACAATACTGTCACTTCAGAAAATAGTTAATATATATATATATATATATATATATATATATATATATATATATATTTGTTTATTTAAATATAAAATAAATCACTACAATTATACAATGTGTGTTACTATGTGATAATAGTTTTAGAATATCCATGTTACTTATTTATTGAAGACAAGGGCCTATAACAGTCTTCAGGAATGTAAAATAATGACTTTGTGTCTGTATTTGTGCCACGTGAACTTTTCTGACGTCAAATATAAAATATCAATGTTTTTAATTAATCACGCTCCGTGTTTTCCGTGTGGAAGCTTCGACAATCTCTTTTGTGTTTGTGACTCAACCACAAAACGTTCGCCATAAATGAGATAACAATATCTCCTTCTGGCTCCAGAATTACATGTTTAGGTTGCTAAAGTGGCTTCCTAAAGGGAGGAGGTGGAGGCATGAGAATGTCATGAGAGTGTCTCAGCAGAATTCTCCATGCGTGGCATGCAGCCTCGGAGCTAATGACATGCAAGCAGACAAATGCCAAAAAGGCCTCGAATGGAGGCTGGAAGCAGCGTTGTGGAGACAAACACATCTTTGAGAGTTGCCCGTCTGAGCTACATTTCAGTCCACATAGTTTACATTCTGCATGGATCAGTGCTGCCGATGACCAAAAGCTCTTCACATATATTGGAATTGATGTAAGAAATGAGTCTGCTTTTAACATGTTGATACCTGGAAGGGGTTTGAAGAACTTTCAGTTGCAGCAAAGGTTGATGAACTGCAACTAAAGGGCGACTCATATTGTGACACTTTGAGTCTAAAATGAAAATATGAAGTAAAAGTTGAACATTGGTATTATTATAGCTACAGCTGGCATGGTTCGGTTAGTATTTAGGGGGAAAAAAAGGGAAAACTTATGTTTAAGATTTGGACCAAAGTTTGGGACCCAACTGTCGAACGTGCTGCTGCTAGCATGTAAGCTAGTTTTATCCTTCACACAAATGAAGTGAGTCTTTCTTATATCTTTCATTGTGGGGTTGATTACAGTTGTGTAGAATTAGTTGACTTACCTTTAACCTTTAACATAACACCAGGTTCACTCACTATTTTGGGAATAGTACATTTTTTATGCTAACGTTAATTGCATTTAAGCCGTGACGAAACACCGCAGCTAATTTAATACACGCTTTCAAATCCCGTTCATCTCACAGTGACGCAAACTAATGAATGAAATACTTTTTATCTCGATATCGCCGGATAAGTGAGATATTAAAGTAACGAAGCTGTACTCACCTCCACGTTAGCTGGATTCTGCCGTGACGTCATGGAGCCGAAGTTGTCGCGCACGCGAGGCTCACGAGGTGGCGCCAAATCAGCTTTGAACGCGAGCGCGAGACACGCGGCTCTAAAAATACATGTCATGCATGTCATATATGATAAAAAATAGCATGTTTAATAATTCTCAATTCTAATCAAAACATGATGGAGAATTATTGGAAACAGTAAAACGAAATTCACCTTCACACACGTGTGTATAATATATTATTGTAATCTGTTAGCCTGTGCACTTTATTTGATCATTTTTATATTCATTTATATTCTAGTGTTAGCCTAATTGTAAATTATTCTTTTTTGTTTAATGCCATGGATGCACCAGCCACCATGGCAAATTATATTAACATATAATATATATATTAATCATATATGATAGAATAATTCATATTTCAATTGATCCTGGATAGCAGGTCATAATGGGACAAAGAAGAAGTTGTTTCAATTTAAAATCTTAATGTTTCAAGAGAATAACCAACATTATACTAAAAGAGAAGAATGCACAGGTAATCCGGTGGGTTTAGTTTGAAAATCCACCCCGGAAGTGTTGTGAGTGACGTCCTGGCAGTGCAGCTGTCTCGGCTCCTCGCTCCGTCGACGTCAGGCGGAGTTTGCGTCTGCGTGAACACGGAAAGGCAGACTAGTTAACGCGGAAACCAGAAGACCAGAACCGACCTTTACCGGCCGCCGTTTGTCGGTCCTTCCGCACCGAATGGCGGAAGAGAGCCAATCGGTTGTTAGGTATAAACAAACAACTGCCTTCATTTCCCCTGCAGCGCTGCAGAAGGGCCTATTGAACTTTGACTTTTAACGCCATTCTATGTCCTTCATGTCATAGTGAGGTATTAACTAATAAAGAGTGGTATTAGTTATGTTCATATTGCTGCAGGATCAAACTCACCTCCATTTTTATAGGAAAATGATTAAATAATCTTGTTATGGAAGTGTATATGTCTTATTGTAGGCAGCCAGGACAAAAACATGGTATGTTTCTCACACTGTGTTCTGTGTGTCTTTCTGCTTGTGCTCAGTGTCATCCCCGAGGACGAAGGGAAAGAAAAGTTCAAGAAGAGTGAAAATGTTGCTTTCTACAGGTATTTGGTGTTTTTCACACACACACACACACAACTTGTATTCATAAATAACTTCAATCACCTACAATTAAGCGTAACCCTCTCAGTGCCTTGCCATGCAGGACTCTGACAGGTACACTGCCCTAATATTGATGTTTTCTGTCACCTTTTGAGGCGACAGATCCAGGGACCAAACTTGCAGCACAGAGCCCTTTTGGATACGATGGTGCTGACGGAGAAGGGGGCTCGCTTTGAACTGTTGGACCCCGACACACAGGTCTGAACACCTGGGCGATTTAAAAAACAAACAACAACAACAACAACCTAGAATGATCTATTTCTCTATTCATGTTGTACAAAGCATTGACGTTTCTTTTTGTTTTAGTGCACGTCTGTGGAACTAAAACACTATACATTGCATCCACGTTGATCATGTGTTAAACCCTCTCTCTCAATAATACAATAATAATAATAATAATAACCTAAGAATAACTATGTTGCATGTTGGGTGATAGTATTACCTCAAAGGAATTTTTCTTCAGCACTGGTATTGTTAAAAATTGCTTTTGCTTTTCTTTCTTCACAGACCACGCTGCTTCTTTGTCTGTCGCCTTGCGAAAACGACACGGTGAGGATACTAATAGACGAACTGCAGCCCATCAAAGCCCGCTACCGAGTTCCAGATGTGCTAACGGGGGAACCGCAGTGTGCTCGGTAAACGATGTCCTCTCCTGCGATGCGCTCTAAGCGCTCGGTGTTCGTAGTGTTGTGTTTGTTGGCAAAAAGGATTTCTTGAAATCAATTTCAAGCCAGTTAAAAGAGTTTTTTCGGAAGCATGTTTTTTGTTCAAATGTCAAAAAAGTCATCCTCTAAAATTGTCAAATAAGGTCACATTTGCCTTGGTTGATCTTTTCCGTCGTCGTCGTCTGGCAGGCTGAGAGTGGAGAGACAGTCCGAGGACTCGGTCACGCTGTCTTGGTCTGCGGGGCGTCACCAGGTTTGCGTTTGGCGCTTCCCTTTCCGACTGGAGATCCTGTGTGAAGACAAAGTGACGGTCACCTTCAACTCCAAAGGCAAACTGTGGTTTGAGGCGCTGCAGGATCCACCCAGGTGAGGATCTCGGGCTGCTTGCGTGTGCTGGAAAGTAAACGTACTGATGGAAAAGTAAATTAAAAAGACTTTCTTGGTGTGTTTTTTTTTTTTCCTTCTCATGTGCACTCCTCGTGTGGCAGTGAGGTAAGAGAATACCTTCAAACAGAAACAGGTAATATGAATCTTATTTGAAGTTCAATCCAGTCTTCGAAAGCATTTGCTTCTTTCTGCCTTTGTTCCCGTGGCAGCTTCAAGACGACCACACACGTTTATTATGGAAAGAGACGTTCAGGCAGTTTGAGGATATCAAAGCTAATGGTTTGTTTTTTTTCATCTTATTTTCATAAAAGACAGATCTGTCTGTTATTTGCTATGTAGTTTAGTTTGCAAATATTCACTCGTCTAATGCATCGGACCGGAGAGAATTATCTTAGCTAAAACACCCATTTATATTTAGTAAAAGTATAAATGACCGCGTTGTTCGTCTCCAGGTCCCAGCAGCATCGGGTCCGACCTCTGTCTCCACGGGTTCAGCCACGCGTACGGCCTACCAGAGCACGCCGACGGCCTTCGGCTCAGCGACACCAGGTACCCACACGAACTGCAGAACCGCTCACGTTCGCCATGAGGATTGCGTTTTTAATTCCTGTGCCTCCGCAGTGACGGGGACCCTTACCGGCTCTACAACCTGGACGTCTTTGCGTACGACTTGCACAGCCGCCTCGGCCTGTACGGCTCCGTTCCGCTGTTAGTGGCCCACAGAGCGGACAGGACTTTGGGCGTGTTGTGGCTGAATGCCTCTGAGACGTTCGTTAACGTCGGTTACAGCACGTCGGCTCCTCGGGTGAGTATTGACCACCTGGCCCTCGGTCAGCGAGGTTCTTCTTTCAGACTAGGAATGATTGATCCGGTCCTGCAGACTTTGGTGCTGCTTTTTTTCCCCAAACAAACACGTTTATCACTACATTTTTGTTGGAAAACATATAATACATTTATATCCTCCTCCCTCCCTCCCTCCCTCTCTCAGGATGGCCAATCTCCCCCACTGAAGACGAGGCGCATGGAGCCACAGACTGACGTTCACTGGCTGTCAGAAAGTGGTGTGATTGACTGCGTGGTTCTGCTCGGGCCCGGTCCACAGCAGCTGTTCACCCAGTACGCTCAGCTGACCGGTGTGTGTGCAGCACACAATGTATTTTACTATTTGCATGTGAAAAGATACCCCCCCCCCCCCACCCCCCAAAAAGGATTTAATAAGGATGCAACCTCAGATGTCAGATTGTTTTAATGTTTATTGTGTCTTGTATGTTGCAAATTACACAAATTAATAAGAATGAAAACAATGCTTTCCGTATCATTTCCACTTTTTGTTGTTTTCTGCACATTTTCCATAAGCGTGACTCGTGGCAACTTCTCTCCCTCTCTCAGGATATCAAGCCCTGCCCCCTTTGTTTGCCCTGGGGTACCACCAGAGCCGCTGGAACTACGACGATGAGGCTGACGTGAAGGCTGTGGACGCTGGATTCGATCGCCACGACATCCCGTACGACGTCATCTGACTGGATATCGAGCACACGGAGGGGAAGCGTTACTTCACCTGGGACCCCGCGCTTTTCCCCGAACCGGCCAACCTGCAGCGCCACCTGGAGGAGAGGAAGAGGAAGGTGCGTTTCTGGCGTACACTGTCGGCCTTTTTTGTTTTTGGTTGTCATGAATCATAATGTTGCATTTTTTTCTTATCTCTCAGTTGGTCGTGATAAGCGATCCTCACATCAAGATGGACCCCGGTTGGTGGTTGTCTAATGAGGCCAGAGATGGGGGGCATTTGGTCAAGAACAGAGACGGGCAGATCTATATTGGAACCTGTTGGCCTGGTAATGTTTTTCTGACTATGAGTAGAGATGATGTCTAAAAGGGTTTAATGAAAGCAGAGTTGCTACAGATGAGGAACTTTGGTGCTGTAACATTGGAAATGTTCTGTCCCGGCCCTTTATGAAAACTTTCCATGACTCTGCATTTCTGCAGACGTGGTCTCCAGCAATGTGACATTAAACACAGTATCATTAATCCAAGCCGGAGACCTATGAGAAAAGATCAACACAGAGGATATAAACAAGTAAATATGAGATGCCTCACCTGGAGTGCAACATTAGAAAAGACTAAACGCTTACAATAGAATAAACATAAAGGCATGGGAAAATAGAACAGGAATAAATATTTTTCCATATTATATTATATTATATTAATATTAAGTTAAGTTGGTTATTGTATTAATTATTTGGGCAAGTTAGGAGCTCCTAGAGATGAAGTATTGAACCATACCTGTTTTTTGATCTTTGTAATTTTAGTTTTGTTAACTTCTCTCACAGGTGATTCCAATTATATCGACTTCAGCAGTGCAGACACTCGAGCGTGGTACTCTAGATGTTTCAGCCTTGATAAGTACAAAGTAAGTGTACAAATGAAATACAAATCTATATCATTATCATTATATATATATATATGCCCCCCATTATATATATATATATATATATATATATATATATATATATATAATGCAACCCAATTTAACATCATAATGATCCTAAAACTCTACTGATCACTGATGAAGTTTCTTTGTTGATGCTGTAAAGTTAAATTGGGCATCTCCAATCCTTTGAGATTTTACGTTGTATTACAACACAGGGATCGACACCATCGCTATTTGTGTGGAATGATATGAACGAACCGTCTGTTTTTGACGGGCCGGAGCAAACGATGCCCAAGGACGCAGTGCATTCTGGGGGGTGGGAGCACCGTGAACTGCACAACCTGTACGGCTTCTACCAGGTGAGCTGGCTCAATTACACGGCAAACATTTAGCATTGGAGGCAAGAGAAAGGCACAATAACTGAACTAAATAGAGACTTCTTTTGTTGTCTCACAGCACATGGCCACAGCGGAGGGTCTGATTACTCGCTCAGGCGGCTCAGAGAGACCGTTCGTCCTTTCGCGCTCCTTCTTTGCTGGGTCACAGAGACTCGGTGCGTTTTTTTAATATGATCGATGGTCTCAGGTGTTGTCTTCATGGTTGCGTCCCTAAGCGTTGGTTTCCAATGGGATGCAGGGGCAGTATGGACAGGTGACAACGTTGCCAGCTGGGAGTATTTGCGTATCTCCATTCCGATGCTTCTGTCTCTGAGCGTGACGGGAATCGCATTTTGCGGAGGTGAGAACGCTGGATTCATTCATTTTCCTTTTCAAAATTACACCCGTTTGTTGAATGGTATGTAAAAGAGTCACATTCTGTGATGTTCTTCGGCCCACTGAGCGGTGTGTAATATTCTGACGGTATCCGGTATAGTTGACTGGCGGCCCCTCTGCATTTCAGCTGACGTCGGCGGGTTCGTTCAGGACCCGGAGCCCGAGTTGCTGCTGCGCTGGTACCAGGCGGCCGCCCTGCAGCCGTTCTTCAGAGGCCACTCTGCAAAGGGGACGAAGCGCCGGGAGCCCTGGCTGTTTGGGGACAAAGTCACCGCCGCCATCCGCGCGGCCGTCCAACAGAGGTACTCTGGCTGGGGTTTCAGTCCAATGAGTCACAGCCTTTTGGATCGACCAGGAAAGACTGCTTTCCCTTAACCAATGTTTTTTTTTTTTCTCTCAAATTAACATGAAAAAAACATTAAACATAACGAATCAACGGTGGCACTAATATCAGCGCCGACATGCACATTCATCTTTTGTTATCAGTTTGTAATGGTCCGAGTGTTGTCTCTTGTTCTCAGGTACTGTTTGCTGCCTTACTGGTATACTCTGTTCCACCTGGCTCACACCACAGGTCTGCCTCCACTCAGGTCAGTGCTGCCTCCCTCTGCTGCTCAGTGGAAGTACTGCAGGCCTGTTAGTCCAGTTTACCTCTCTGACGCCAGAGGTCAATGTTTGTCACGTTTTGAATTGGTAATTAAAACGTCAGTAGATACACTTTTAAAAAAGAGGTTTTAGAAATGCTCATTTTATTCAAACCCGCACAGACCTCTCTGGGTGGAGTTCCCAGGAGAACAAAGCACCTTCGCTGTGGACCACCAGTATATGATTGGTGAAGAACAGCTTTTTTTTAAATTGTTGCATTTATACTACGTGAAGTTATCCCTTTTTCACTTTTATTGATTCTATGTAGGTGGAGCACTGCTGGCCAGTCCTGTAACCGAGCCACGTGTTCAAGAAGTGCGAGTCCTCCTTCCTGGATCTGGTGAGGTAAATCGACCACCAGGTAACACATGCTTGTCCTCCAGTGACTCACAAGTCACCTGATGGTGCAAGTTACACGAAGGGCTGTTTGTGTTTCAGGTTTGGTATGACGTCCACACTGCAAAGGCGCATAGAGGAGGCCGGACTCTGAGTGTCCCCGTCACGCTGGACACAGTTAGTGTTTAACGTCTCAATTCACACAGAAAGGGTTACTTCATGTGTCATGTTCTATGTGAAACTTGTATTTTCCCCTCAGGTTCCTGTGTTCCAGCGTGGCGGCTCGGTGGTCTGCAGGTCAACAGGAAGTGGTTCCTGCACAGCCGAACAGCAGCAGCTCCCCCTCTCCATCACGGTGGCCCTGAACTCTGAGGTAAGCATCAAAGGGTTTTAGGCAAATTAAATCCGGGTTACTTTCTGGTTTGTTTGCCAACATTGTTAATGGCTAAGACGTTGTTGAACGGCCTTTTGTGATTTTTCATCATCCCACTTACATAGTTTATGTATGAACACTACCAACATGTTTTCTCTGTATTACGGTCAGTTGTGCATCGCTGAGAGCAGTGGTTGAATAAATTATTCCACTGAGTTAGAGGTTTTAAAACTTGTAAGTTGAGATAGTTGCTAATTGATTAATCAAACAAACAAAAATACGCACTTTTAACAAACCTCTATGTCCCTTTACAAGTGTTCCATCTTTTAAGCTTATTTCGTGCAATATTACAGACGTGACTCAAATTATTAAATTAGCACGTTTGAAAGTAGTCAGATTTGCTTTTTCAGCAACAATATCATGATTTATTTAGAGACTTCACCACAGACGGCGGTGGTAGAGGACCAAATCACAGAAATCACTGAGCCACTCAATCTCCTCCACCACGTTAAGGTGGCGATTCAAGTTTTTTTTCTCCAAGAGACGCCCTGAGAAAGACCCTGATCAGGACGCTCCTCCAGCGTCACATGAGTATGACACCCTTGGGACACAGTTCTCATCACCTACGTTTAATCAGCCGAAACTAAGAATTGTCGTTTTTTTTAGTTATCTAGGAAGGATACCCTTACACATTTGTCCCAGTGTGTGCTGCAGGATTTGCAGGCCATGTTAAAAATAAATAATTACCAATAACGCCAAAATACAGCAGCTAAAAAAATATTTTGAGAGTTTCATTTAATGCATTTTAAGACTTTTTGGGACTTGAGTGATTACGTATCTCAATGGGCTAATTGAATTAGTAGAATCCTGACCTCTTGCCCCCTGCAGGGACTCGCCGATGGGGAGTTGTACATGGACGACGGCCACTCGTTCGCCTACCGGGACAGAAAGGCCTTCTGCCTGCGCAGGTTCAGCCTGCTGTCAGGCCGTCTGCTCTGCCGGTGAGTCGTCGCTCACACCTCCCAAAAAAGCACGCAAAAAAACACACACACTTTTCTATTTGTTTTGGTTCTGCAAGTGACATAAAAGCCAAAAGTGAACCCCAAAGACGTCACTTGTGACCGTGTGTTGCTCTCAGTTCCGGCGGTGAAGAAGGAACCTTTGACTGCGACGCCGTCGTTCAGTCCGTCTCCGTCCTGGGCCTGAGGAGCAAACCCTCCACTGTGGTGCTGCACGTGTCTGGTGAGGAGCTCGGGGGTCACAGACATTCACAGCCGGAGCGAACTCAACCAGCAATCAATTGGATTGTGAATCCAAAGCTCCCCCAGCATGATCTGTAACTTATTTTGATGGAAAATTGACATAAAATAATGTTGTCCTTGGGAGTGAGAGCTGAGCCGGCGCTCCTCATTTCATGGTCCCCTTTGCCCTTTGATAGAAAATGTGGCTCCAGTAGAGGCACATTTTCAAATTTTGAAGCAGTTTGACACAAAGAACCCTGGAAATTCTTCGGTTCTCGGTGGCAAAGAAAGTGTCCAAAACACAGTGTTTTCTACCCGTCTCCAGGCGCCAGAGACTCCTCTGCTGCGTTTGAGTGGACGGAGACCAGCTGCATGCTGACTGTGAACGGGCTGAAGCTCAGAGTGGCGATGGACTGGGAGATGGAGATACAAGAACGTTAACCGTGAACACGGAACCATGCCGCAGTTTGTTTTTATTAGGAGGTACAACATTTATTACATAGATATGTCAAAGCTGCAAAAGGGGCTGCATGAACCACTCCATGATTATGTTTTAATTATTTGACTTGTTTTGAACCTTTGAACATTGTTTTTTGTTATTTCTTTACAACCTTTAAAGATGCATGTTAATACTTCTGCTACATCAAGTACTGTAATTGATTTAAATACGGGTCCCAAACATCAAGAGGGTAATAATGATATCATTATTTCCCAAGATATCAAGATGTTTTTTGAGTGCTGTCAAACGATTCAAATATTTAATCACGATTAATCGCATTCATGTCATAGTTAACTATGTGATGCACGCGTCAGGTGAGGAGCTCAGGAGTCACAAACATTTACAGCCGTGGGAAAACTCAACCAGCAATCAATTGGATTGAGAAACACAGGCTCCCTCAGCATGATCTGTAACTGTTTTTGATTGAAAAATGAAATATAATAATGTTGTCCTTGGGAGTGAGAGCTGAGCTGGCGCTCTTCATTCCATGGTCCCCTTTGCCCTTTGATAGAAAATGTGGCTCCAGAAGAGGCACATTTTTTCTACCCGTCTCCAGGCGCCAGAGACTCCTCTGCTGCGTCTGAGTGGACGGAGACCAGCTGACCGTGAACCGGCTGAAGCTCAGAGTGGCGATGGACTGGGAGATGGAGATACGCCTTCCAGCTCCAGATAGACCAGCTGCACCTGATGCAACAATGAACAGGTCAAATACCAGAGAATTAAGTAAAGTCAAAAGTATCTGAGGAACACCCCTGCGTAGACATGTCACTATCTACTTCAGAAAGACGTGAGAGAGCACATAATGACCCTGTGATTAGAATTCCAACAGTGACGTGCCGTCATGGGCACTGCCTACCGTGCCAGAATCGAAACGTATAATTGTTTATTAAAAACAATTATTTAATAAACTTGTATTTCTATTTTTACAGTTTATTGTTGTGGTTTATATATATATATATAGTATGTGTTATTCCAATTGTTTTGACGTTACTCATCAAATACAAAAGAAATGGTAGAATAAAGCAGTGCTTTTACTGTCCGTTCACTGCAGACAAGTGAAAAACCCACTTTGCTTCTGTGTTCTTTAACTTGTACGGCAAAAAGCACAGCTCTGTTGTGCCTTTACGTGTGAATGTGTTACGCCGGTAATCGATCAACCAACAACAGCAAACATGGACAAATTAAAATGGAGATGTTACTGCTACAAGGAACAAAATGAATACTAGGAGTAAAAAAGAAAACAATTAAACAATGTTTTGCTTCAAATACAGGAGTTACTATGACATTTCCTAGAATGCAATACGCAACAGCAGACAATCATGATACCAGATTACGTAATATTCAGCCAACATTGCATCATTTGCAGCTTAACTTAAAGAGTACATCCACACAACTATACAAAGAAAAACCACAAAATACTTATTTTAAGAATGATAAGTCATTTAAAATATAGACAAACCTTGAGCACGTATTTGCCGTTTTTTTTTTACTTCAATATATAATAATACATAAAGACAAGCATATACTTCTTCATTTCTGTATTTTCTCATTCCTATGGTGAACGACTCTAACATCTGTAGGAACACCTTGATGTTGTACCCTGCACTGCCCTGTGGGGCTGCAGTGGCCTTTCACTAATAAGCTTAATAGGATTCACGTTCTAAAATGCAAAGAAAATCTTAATATAAATGGTGAATACAATTTAAACTCAAAGTAGAGGCAGGTCCTTCATATTAGATTATTACATTACATGTCATTTAGCTGACGCTTTTATCCAAAGCGACGTACAATAAGTGCATTTCCACATAGAGATACAAACTCAGAAGAACAAGTAACAAGAAAGTACATTTTTCATCAAATAAGCGGTTTCAAAACATGTTATAGAAAAGTGCCATTATAAGTACAATTTAAGTGCTACCATTTGTTAGTGCTACGGTTTGCTAATGTTTTAGTCAAGGTAGAGTCTGAAAAGGTGTGTCTTGAGTTTTCGACGGAAGATGTAGAGGCTCTCTGCGGTCCTGATGTCATCGGAGAGCTCATTCCACCATGTGGGAGCCAGGACAGCGAAGAGTCGTGATCTCGTCGAGTGCTTTTCTCTCAGAGAGGGAGGAACAAGCCGCTTGGCAGATGCAGATCGGAGTGTGCGAGTTGGGATGTAGGGTTTCACCATGTCCCGGATGTAGACTGGTCCCGATCCATTCACAGCATGGTACGTCAGTACCAATGTTTTGAACTGGATGCGAGCAGCTACTGGTAACCATTGAAGAGAACGGAGAAGTGTCCCAATCTACACGTCCCTGCACAGTGGATGACTCCTGAGCTACTGTTTTTATGGCCATTGAACAAAGCGCTCACAAACGAGCTCACAGCGGCAGACAGTGAGTTATGCAGAATCCATAGGGGGCCGTTTAGGACTTTACTACTGAGACACTGTCACACACTACTGAGACACTCAACACTCACTGTGTCTACTGTTTCATTTACCCTTCCAGCTTGAGAATAAGCAGCAGCGGGGTATCTGTCTGACGCATGTAGATCCTCGACTTGAGGGAATCACTTCTTCAGATGGATCCTTGAGAAGTCAATCAGGTCTCCTTTGGTCGCCGGACCCTTTTCTCTTTTCTCTGATGGGGCAGAATCACTTTTTTGGTGAATCCTGAAGTGGCCTCTGTACACGGACGTCCAGACAAACTTCAAACGATTCCACTTCTGACCCCAAATGGTGGTGGAAGATTTTCTCAAACAATCGTAAATAAAGAATACAGTCTCTGAATACAGTCTCTTTCTCCATTTATTTCCTTGCAGTCACATCAGCTACGTGCTGAATAGACTGTGAGGAACATCTTTTCAAAAAGGGCAGAGTAGTTCTGTCATTTTCGTTCATTACACTACTCCATTTAAAATGAAGATAAACCTTGTAGAAATAAAAAACAGAATCTGTTGGAGTACATTAATATAATTCAATCCGGAGAGACTTGTTGAAGTTTGAACAGTGCTTTATTATAACATGCATTAATTTTGTTATTGCAATGTGTTTGGGGCTTCGACTCCATCCAGCCGTAGGAAAGACCAGGGGCCGGGATGCTGAGCCGAGCTATATCCCCCCCTTCGGGAGTCCAGACACTGGTGATGGTGGTAGAGAATAAGTTGCTCCAATTTCCTGATGTGCCAGGTACTGCTGTAGATTGGAGGTGTCAGGGGTGGTGGCGGGTCGCCTTTGGTGCGCGCTGAAATGACAACTGACAGCAGAGAGAGAGAACAGTCTTTTAACGTTTGCCAGCCCTGATGCAATTGGTTTACGGTAACATCACCCACATCTGGTTGGCTGGTACTACCTGAACCCGCCCCTAATCAGCTGGCCGTGTGCCCCCATGGAGAGAGGAAGCCTACCGAGAATGGCAACGCCTGTCCAGTCTTCCTGACTGAATTTTCGCCTAAGCTTCATATGGTGAATACGTTATAAACTCAAAGTAGAGGCAGGCCCTGCATGCTACTCTTCTCTTTTAAGTATAAATACTTTATATTGTACTTTTCATTTTGATCTTGATAAAAGCCTCCACCACCTCCAATGCAAAAACAATATTTACTTCCGTGACTGATCCATGAAGGTTTGCTCTGAATGAGCCGTCAGAACTAAACTGGTTCAGCAACTCTTTAGTGTTTCGTGGCACTGTAATGCGTTATGGGGCCACTAGTTCTCCAAAAACGAAACTTCAAAACAAAAACAACAGTAGGCGTCAACGCAGTACATTTAACCAGAAGATCCACGTGATACGTTATCATTGTATTGGAGCATAAGAACAAAAACAAAAGACGCTCAAAAGTGGCTGAGCCAGGACGACCACACCTACTGCACACGGACATCACAGCAGAGAATTGCTGCGGATGCAGTCAAAGCACGTAAACAGTTTCTATGTCAAGGTGTCTCTGAAACACAAGATGCAAAATCAAGATGAACTCTGGATTGAAGACATTTGCCTCAGTTACTATTGCAGTTATATGTTTATTAAGCAAGTTTACAAGTCAAAGAATCAGTTCTTTCGAGGAAATATATTATTGTCAAAGGAGCCGATGCTTGTGGTCGGCGTGGTGGTGGTTTGGTTGGAACTGTCCCCTCACAGCAGTTAGAAGATCGATGGACCCGATGCTTACTAGTAGGACGCATGTCTTCACTGACACGTGACCTGCAGACTCTTGAGAAACGACGCACTGTTAGAAGTGAATTTCCTGCGTTGTCACAACATTTGTTCTACAAAAAGGGCGCTAGAGAGTAACTTCTAATTCTGCTATACAGGAACCTAGGAATGCTAAGGAGTAAAAATGTTTAAAAATATATTTTGTTGACTGCAGGAGATATGCTTTTTCTAACTTAAACACAACACTCTGATAGGGTGCTACAGGTTATTGATTTAAAAATAATGTATTTTTATTACTCATTTAGCCCAGGCATTTTCATTTAATTCCAATAGCAACACACCTAAATTACATTATGAGACAAACATGCAACAACAGGTGACATTCAACCTTTGGAACTTAGCATTAGTGCATAGTGCACCTGAAGTATTTTAGTAAAGTAAATAACAAAGACAGAAACACTAAAGAGTTGTTGAACCCGTTTAGTTCTTATCCAGAGAAAACTCTCTGTCAGATGGCGCGACACATCCAGTGGATTGACAACATAATGGTCACATGACCACAAATGTGTTCCGTTGTTCCGTTGCCCCCCCCCCCCCTCACACACACAAACACCTGACACCTGACTCATGAGAAGGGCTGCTCCCGTCAGCATATTGTAGCGATCGGAGCGGCGGATCGAGTTGGGCGGCGCTGGTGGGCGCATTGCATGATGGGACAATCCTTAGATGCATTTCTGTTATGTTGATGTTCTGGTGTTTAAGATTATGTGTGTTTTCTAGGGTCTGTTATGTTGTGCTCAAATGTTACTGTTTAATGTTTTAATTAAATGTTTGATGTTTTGTTACAGTTTAATGTGTAGGAGTGTGGGCACCATGACCCAACTTGGTATTGCTGTGGGTCAAGTTCTTAGTTCGACGCCTTAATAGAGTGTCTATTTCCTGGGGTCGTGCGGTGTATGAAAAACAGGAAGGGCAGCAAAATTAATACCAGTCTCCTGTCTCGTTCATCTGGCCAAGCTCGCCACAATATAAAACCCTGTCGAGCACATCCGGGATCTTCAGTGGACTCGTACACTAAAACAAACCATGGACCTTTGTGAGTTTCGTTGTTCCTTCCATAGTACCGCCTTATTTTATTGATATGTTTTTCTTATTAAAACTACAGCAAATGTTTCTGATTGAGCGAGGTGAGATGTAAATGTTGATCTAGTTTTTTCCTCTTCTCAGTGATTTGTATTGTTGCCTTGGCGGCTTTCGGAACATTAGCCGGTAAGACCCCGTACAGCACAGCCTTTATGCAATTACTTCTTTATTTCATTTTGTGACATGCTAAACTTCTATCATGAATTATTCATTCAAAATTGGCCTGGCAAAGCAGCACACTAGTGTGAACATCAGAGGTCCCTCTGTTTTTCATGTGCAGCAGCTGACAACCCTGCTGCAGCTATGATGTCCGCCGCGGCCGTGGCCAATGGGGAGGGGGGGGCTGCAGGAAGCATCGGGGGTTTTCTGCACTCTATGGATTCACAAAAACAAACCATGGACCCTTGTGAGTATCGCCGTTTCTATCAGCAGTACTGACTTATATTAATGTGCTGATATTCTAATTGATATGCTTTTCTTATAAAACCAAAAAAATGTCTTTGATTGAGCCAGGTGAGATATAAATGTTGATTCTATTTTTTTTTTCTTCCTTCGGGTACGGTTCTAGCTGTCGGAGCAGGAGCCGGTAAGACCTCGGCCGCTATGGAATAAGTGTTTACTCCTTTTTTTTCTTCTTTTAAAAATTGCTAAACTTCCAAACTGCACACTATTATGAACACCAGAGCTCCCCCTGCTGTGTTTTTCATGCAGTGGCTGCTGTGGCCGCGGCCCCTGTGGTACTGGGAGCCGTAGGTTTCAACCCTGCTGCAGCTATGATGTCCGCCGCGGCCGTGGCCAATGGGGAGGGGGGGGCTGCAGGAAGCAGCGGGGGTTTTCTGCACTCTATGGGTTCACAAAAACAAACCATGGACCTTTGTGAGTATCGCCGTTCCTTCAGCAGTACTGACTTATTTTAATGTGCTGATACTCTAATTAATATGATTTTCTTATGAAACCAAGGCAAATGTCTTTAATTGAGCAAGGTGAGATGTAAATGTTGATTCTGTTTTTTTTTCTTCCTTCAGGTACGGCTCTTGCAGTCGGAGCAGGAGCCGGTAAGACCTCGTACAGCACAGCCGCTATGGAATAAAAGTGTTCACTCCTTTTTTTTTTTCTTCTTATAAAAAAATTTGCTAAACTTCCAAACTGCACACTATTATGAACACCAGAGGTCCCTCTGCTGTGTTTTTCATGCAGTGGTTGCTGTGGCCGCGGCCCCTGTGGTACTGGGAGCCGTAGGTTTCACCTCGGCTGGGATCACAGCAGGCTCCTATGCTGCCACCATGATGTCCGTCACGGCTGTGGCCAACGGGGGGGCGGTGGCTGCAGGAAGCACAGTGGCTGCTCTACAGGCTGCAGGTACACACTGATAATGTAGCTGTATTTATATATGTAATTTATTTGGCAACTTTTGTGAAGTGAGTCAAATGCAAAAATGCACGCTTTTTCTTTCTAAATTACACAAAAAAACATGACTGCAAAAGTGCATTGAGAGTGACGTCCACAGAAGGCGCTCAGTTGTTGCATACTTTTATTATGCAATATAATATTCATTTGTGGATAATTTGTTATGAAAACTCGTATTGGTATTGATACCCCTCTTGCTTGGGAGGAGAACGAGGCGGATATAACCTGGCCTGGCCACCTCCCTTTCAAAGGGATTTATTCACTGGAGAGCAAATGGGTTTCTTTTTTTTAGACTAGACATTACTTTATTTTAATTTCACTGTTAATTCTTGGGTATTTAACCTGCTAATTGTTGCTTCAGGTGCAGCTGGTCTGTCTGGAACTGCTACTGCAGCTGTGGCCGCCATCGGAGCAGCAGTGGGGTACATGGCAGACTTTTGTGGTTCCCCAAATTGAGGGACTCACTTCTTCAGTTTGATCATTGGGCCTCATTCACCAATATCTTCCTAAGTTATTTCTTACATTCGTTCTTAAGAAAGTTCCTAAGAAAAGTCTACGTGTGATTTATGACGTGTTCCTAAACAGTGGAATTGTTCGCAGGTGCGGTCTTAGAATGATGAATCCCAATATGTTGTAAATTGAAAGCTTGTGCCCTGTTGCTCCCTGTTGCTCCTGTTTAGCCCCCTTAATTGCCATTAAGGGGCATTAGATGGAAATCTAAAAGAAATGGGAAAGACGATGGAGGCCTCGACTCCAGAAGAAAGTCAAACTTCTGACTCTGAAAACTTCTGGAGTGGAGATAGGCCAAGCACACTTTCAAACACCATGGCAATTCAACGCGCTATACAAATGACCAAAAGCATAAGTGTAGTGTTTATTTATTAAAACAAACACACATGTGTTATGTGTAGAATGTGCGTACATTCTGTTCTTACCTAAGAACAAATCCCAAATAAGAAAACATTGGTGAATTGGTGAATCTTTGTGAAAGCTGCGTAAGTGGGGATTAAGCACAAACTTGTTCTTAAGAACATTTGGTGAATGAGGCCCATTGAGAAGTCAATCAGGTCTCCTTTGGTCGCCGGACCCTTTTCTCTTTGCCTGATGGGGCAGAATCACTTTTTTGGTGAATCCTGAAGTGGCCTCTGTACACGGACGTCCAGACAAACTTCAAACGATTCCACTTCTGACCCCAAATGGTGGTGGAAGATTTTCTCAAACAATCGTAAATAAATAAACAGTCTCTGAATACAGTCTCTTTCTCCATATATTTCCTTGCAGTCACATCAGCTACGTGCTGAATAGACTGTGAGGAACATCTTTTCAAAAAGGGCAGAGTAGTTCTGTCATTTTCGTTCATTACACTACTCCATTTAAAATGAAGATAAACCTTGTAGAAATAAAAAACAAAATCTGTTGGAGTACATTAATATAAATGGTGAATACGTTTTAAACTCAAAGTAGAGGCAGGCACTGCATGCTGCATGCTACTCTTATCTTTTAAGTATAAATACTGTAACGCTCACCCCAATGCTGTAGCGTAAAATAAGGAGGCGATGACTGGCTTGCAACTCCGGTGCATTTATTTATAAGGAAAACACAACTTCGGTCACTGTTTGCCGTTTTTACTCCGAACGAACACTTCCGCATTCCCGGCACCCCCCCAAAACTCGCGTTGTCTCGCGTAACTACAGCTGGTCAGTACATAACATGAACACATGCAACATCTGATAACTGATAACATGAACTCAGCTCATTACAATACTTTATATCACCACCACCTCCAATGCAAAAACATTATTTACTTCCGTGACTGAGACGTGAAGGTTTGCTCTGAATGAGCCGTCTGAACTAAACTGGTTCAGCAACTCTTTAGTGTTTCGTGGCACTGTAATGCGTTATGGGGCCACTAGTTCTCCAAAAACAAAACTTAAAAACTAAACAACAGTAGGCGTCAACGCAGTACATTTAACCAGAAGATCCACGTGATACGTTATCATTGTATTTGGAGCATAAGAACAAAAACAAAAGACGCTCAAAAGTGGCTGAGCCAGGACGACCACACCTACTGCACACGGACATCACAGCAGAGAATTGCTGCGGATGCAGTCAAAGCACGTAAACAGTTTCTATGTCAAGGTGTCTGAAACACAAGATGCAAAATCAAGATGAACTCTGGATTGAAGACATTTGCCTCAGTTACTATTGCTGTTATATGTTTATTAAGCAAGTTTACAAGTCAAAGAATCAGTTCTTTCGAGGAAATATATTATTGTCAAAGGAACCGATGCTTGTGGTCGGCGTGGTGGTGGTTTGGTTGGAACTGTCCCCTCACAGCAGTTAGAAGATCGATGGACCCGATGCTTACTAGTAGGACGCATGTCTTCACTGACACGTGACCTGCAGACTCTTGAGAAACGACGCACTGTTAGAAGTGAATTTCCTGCGTTGTCACAACATTTGTTCTACAAAAAGGGCGCTAGAGAGTAACTTCTAATTCTGCTATACAGGAACCTAGGAATGCTAAGGAGTAAAAATGTTTAAAAATATATATTTTTTTGACTGCAGGAGATATGCTTTTTCTAACTTAAACACAACACTCTGATAGGGTGATACAGGTTATTGATTTAAAAATAATGTATTTTTATTACTCATTTAGCCCAGGCATTTTTATTAAATTCCAATAGCAACACACCTAAATTACATTATGAGACAAACATGCAACAACAAGGTGACATTCAACCTTTGGAACTTAGCATCAGTGCATAGTGCACCTGAAGTATTTACAGGACACAAACACTAAAGAGTTGCTGAACCAGTTTAGTTCTCATCCAGAGAAAACTCTCTGTCAGCTGGCGCAACACATCCAGTGGATTGAAAACATAATGGTCACATGACCACAAATGTGTTCCGTTTCCTAGAAACACAGGGTGTCTCACATTACCCCCACACACAAACACCTGACTTTCATGAGAAGCGCGGCTCCCCTCAGCATATAAAACCCCGTCGAGCACATCCAGGATCTTCAGTGGACTCGTACACTAAAACAAACCATGGACCTTTGTGAGTTTCGTTGTTCCTACGGACTTATTTTATTGATATGTTTTTCTTATTAAAACCACAGCAAATGTTTCTGATTGAGCGAGGTGAGATGTAAATGTTGATTTAGCTTTATCCTCTTTTCAGTGATTTGTATTGCTGCCTGGGCGGCTTTCGGAACATTAGCCGGTAAGACCCCGTACAGCACAGCCTTTATGCAATTACTTCTTTATTTCATTTTGTGACATGCTAAACCTTCCAGTGAGCATTTTTTGGTTGAAAAGACGTTGAATAGACGTCTATCCCCGACGTTGCAAAATGGTTTAAAAGTGAAAGTTGTTTCAACGTTGAAAAGACGTCTATGTTTAGACCACATATCAACGTGATTTTTAATACGGTAAAATGTCGTCCTCTACTTTTGCATTATTTTATAGGTTTAAAAAGAAATGACGTCCACATTTGTACGTTTACCACCGATATTAAAAATCACGTTGAAAACTGGTCTAAACGTGTACGTCATTTCAACGTCTACCAAGAGACGTTGAAACAACTTTCACTTTGAAACCATTTTGCAAAGTCGTTTCAACGTCGGGTCATAGACGTCTTTTCAACGTCTTTTTAACTGAGTCACTTGAATCCGGATCGTATACCTGAAATTGGCTCCGTCTCCCTCGTCGTCACTTCAATGATTCAGAATGCGCAGAACACCCCTCAGTTGCAGATGCCTCTAGATAACATGTTAATTCGATTCAATTGATTTTATTTTGTTCAACCCAAAATTAAAAATAAGCCTGAGAGAGCTTTACAGTCTGTAAACATGCAGCATCCAGTCCCAAAACCATCACATCGGCACACGTAAAACTCTCTTCAACTGGACAAAACCTAAGGGAGAACAGCGGAGGAGTAGCTGTGTGCAGAGAGAACAACTTAAAGATGTACAGTACGTTCAATTCCTACTACAGAAAATATTCAAATATTCAGGAGTAGTACACCAGGTGTAAGGCAGGACAACTGCAGGGACAAACTCAATCAGATGTAACCTCCATCCACAGGAACCTGTGAGGAGGGAAGAACAAAGACTTTAGGGAAAAGGCAAAGTGTGTAATTTGGGTTTGTAATAATGATAACAGCAGCAGGTGTTTGAGAACCCTTATTTATAGATTGTTTACTTATGACTAGGGTTGGGTATCGAGAATCGATTGGAATCGGAACTAGCTTTGCGATTTACCCGGTATCGTTCAAAAGTTTAAAATTCGATTCCTAGTTTCGATTCTCAGTCCGCCGGCGCCGACCGGAAATAGAAACCGCTGAACACCAACGAAGAAGCGTCCACCGGCGTGTTGGCGTAACAGCGCGATCGAACAAGTGTAGCATGCGTCGGCGGTCCAAAGTGTGGTTACACTTCTCGAAACAAACCGAAAACTCGGCAAAAAACTCCCGGTTGTTGTGAATTTGTGACGCATCAGACCAGTGCGCGCGCGGGTGCCGGGTGGCCAGAGCGGAGCGGTCCTATCTGTTAAAATGAGCCGTGAGGCTGGCGCTGCAAAGAAAAAAAAAAAGATTGTGCTAGCACTCCCCGCGTCGACCGCCAGCAGCCCCCCGTCAGCGAAAGTGTCCCTGATTTGGGGTTGGGAGAGTTGCGCGACCCCCCGCCCCCCTCCGTGTGCCCCGTGTTTGACGCGCTGCCTCTTCCTCTGATTCCAAGGGTTCGTCCATCAGTGGGAGCAAGGTAACGTTTAAGTACCTGCAGTATCATACACTCACGAGTAAATGTGTTTTTGTGAGGTTTCAAAAATAAAGCTCTCTGGAGGAAAGTGTACCCCTGTTATTTATAATGTTTATACAATATTCAAGTTCATAGTTTGATATTTATATTGTAGTTGAAAACAGCCCTGTTAGAAATTCATAGTAAAGTTAATAAAAAGTTCATAGAATTAACATTGGAGAAGGTCAGACTATTTCCTTCAGAAAGACCCTTGGTTAGCTAGCTCATTTAAAATATCTTAAACTTAAACTTTTTTGACCCTGCCTCTTAAAAGAATCAGAATCGAGAATCGCTGGGAACCGGAATCGAAACAAGGAATCGAAATCGGAATCGTTCAAATTCAAACGATACCCAACCCTACTTATGACATTATAAACAAGATAACAATTCATCTGCAACTTATGGCATTTCTGGAGTAACATTTCCAGGTATATTACACAGTACCATACTTAGCAATGTTGCTTTAAGCATGCAGTAACTTACAATGTGTTGGCTAGCTTGTTTACAGGCCACAACTTGTTGAATTCAGCTGCGATCTGTGTTTAGGTTGCGTTGCTTTAAAAACGTGTATTTTCTACATGAAATGGGAACGGCAATAATATGATATGGGTACTGCAACAACCTAACGTATTAGCAACACCAAACACACGGAAAATACTCTATGACGTTTACTTTTGGTCCAGTTGATGTTGAACGCTAGCATGCTCCGAGCTAGCATGCTAACTAGCAAACTATCTGCGCTAACGCTAACTAGCTTACGGAAATAACAGTCTTTCCCGTATCGAGTGGGCAGCACATGTAAAATAACTGGTTATAGTTCCAGGTGTGCTTCATTCAAACACTCACGTACTTAAAGAGTATTGGGGCCGGTAGCCGTAGTTGTATCAGGCCGTTCACGTCGCTCTGCTCCCGGACACACTTCCCCTCGCGCTGCGCCCGGTGGAAGAGAACTTGCGCATGCGCGTTACGGATGTGATCAGAGTTACGTGTTTACAACTAATGTTTGAAACGGCCCGCATTATTTTGTCCTTAAAGCATATTGTTACGCCTCACCTCCTCTCCCGAGCCGGGGTGGAGGCGTGACAGACACACACTCTGTATTTCCATATTTATAACGTTTTAAGAAAAATCTTAAATGCGTTGAAATTACGTCTTTGCGTAGACCAAATCTCGCCGACCAGTTCATTCATTATTATGATAATGATATTATCTTCTCTCTTTCAACCTTACGTTACAACATGACACATCATTTCACGCACTTTTTGGCCGGTTGAAAATACGTTGAAATGAGGTCTTAGACGTTCAGACCTCATTTCAACCCGATTTCAACCATATTTCAACGTTGAAATTACGTCTTGTGCTCACTGGGTTCTGGCTCCCTCTGTTTTTCATGTGCAGCAGCGGGCGTGGCCAACGGGGAGGGGGAGGCTGCAGGAAGCATCTGGGGTTTTCTACCCTTGGACACTTGTGAGTATCGCCGTTCCTTCAGCAGTACTGACTTATTTTAATGTGCTGATACTCTAATTAATATGATTTTCTTATGAAACCAAGGCAAATGTCTTTAATTGAGCAAGGTGAGATGTAAATGTTGATTCTGTTTTTTTTTCTTCCTTCAGGTACGGCTCTTGCAGTCGGAGCAGGAGCCGGTAAGACCTCGTACAGCACAGCCGCTATGGAATAAAAGTGTTCACTCCTTTTTTTTTTTCTTCTTATAAAAAAATTTGCTAAACTTCCAAACTGCACACTATTATGAACACCAGAGGTCCCTCTGCTGTGTTTTTCATGCAGTGGTTGCTGTGGCCGCGGCCCCTGTGCTACTGGGAGCCGTAGGTTTCACCTCGGCTGGGATCACAGCAGGCTCCTATGCTGCCAGCATGATGTCCGCCGCGGCTGTGGCCAACGGGGGGGCGGTGGCTGCAGGAAGCACAGTGGCTGTTCTACAGGCTGCAGGTACACACTGATAATGTAGCTGTATTTATATATGTAATTTATTTGGCAACTTTTTTGAAGTGAGTCAAATGCAAAAATGCACGCTTTTTCTTTCTAAATGACACAAAAAAACATGGCTGCAAAAGTGCATTGAGAGTGACGTCCACAGAAGGCGCTCAGTTGGTGCATACTTTTATTATGCAATATAATATTCATTTGTGGATAATTTGTTATGAAAACTCGTATTGGTATTGATACCCCTCTTGCTTGGGAGGAGAACGAGGCGGATATAACCTGGCGGATATTCACTGGAGAGCAAATGGGTTTCTTTTTTTTAGCTGCTTCAGTCTAGACATTACTTTATTTTAATTTCACTGTTAATTCTTGGGTATTTAACCTGCTAATTGTTGCTTCAGGTGTAGCTGGTCTGTCTGGGACTGCTACTGCAGCTGTGGCCGCCACCGGAGCAGCAGTGGGGTATATGACCAACTTTTGTGGTTCCCCGAATTGAGGGACTCACTTCTTCAGTTTGATCATTGGGCCTCATTCACCAATATCTTCCTAAGTTATTTCTTACATTCGTTCTTAAGAAAGTTCCTAAGAAAAGTCTACGTGTGATTTATGACGTGTTCCTAAACAGTGGAATTGTTCGCAGGTGCGGTCTTAGAATGATGAATCCCAATATGTTGTAAATTGAAAGCTCGTGCCCTGTTGCTCCTGTTTAGCCCCCTTAATTGCCATTAAGGGGCATTAGATGGAAATCTAAAAGAAATGGGAAAGACGATGGAGGCCTCGACTCCAGAAGAAAGTCAAACTTCTGACTCTGAAAACTTCTGGAGTGGAGATAGGCCAAGCACACTTTCAAACACCATGGCAATTCAACGCGCTATACAAATGACCAAAAGCATAAGTGTAGTGTGCATTTATTAAAACAAACACACATGTGTTATGTGTAGAAAGTGCGTACATTCTGATCTTACCAAAGAACAAATCCAAAACAAGAAAGCATTGGTGAATGCCAGAATCTTTGTGAGTGGGGATTAAGCATAAATTTGTTCTTAAGAACATTTGGTGAATGAGGCCCATTGAGAAGTCAATCAGGTCTCCTTTGGTCGCCGGACCCTTTTCTCTTTTTTCTGATGGGGCAGAATCACTTTTTTGGTGAATCCTGAAGTGGCCTCTGTACACGGACGTCCAGACAAACTTCAAACGATTCCACTTCTGACCCCAAATGGTGGTGGAAGATTTTCTCAAACAATCGTAAATAAATAAACAGTCTCTGAATACAGTCTCTTTCTCCATTTATTTCCTTGCAATCACATCAGCTACGTGCTGAATAGACTGTGAGGAACATCTTTTAAAAAAGGGCAGAGTAGTTCTGTCATTTTCGTTCATTACACTACTCCATTTAAAATGAAGATAAACCTTGTAGAAATAAAAAACAAAATCTGTTGGAGTACATTAATATAAATGGTGAATACGTTATAAACTCAAAGTAGAGGCAGGCCCTGCATGCTGCATGCTACTCTTCTCTTTTAAGTATAAATACTTTATATTGTACTTTTCATTTTGATCTTGATAAAAGCCCCCACCACCTCCAATGCAAAAACAATATTTACTTCCGTGACTGATCCATGAAGGTTTGCTCTGAATGAGCCGTCAGAACTAAACTGGTTCAGCAACTCTTTAGTGTTTCGTGGCACTGTAATGCGTTATGGGGCCACTAGTTCTCCAAAAACGAAACTTCAAAACTACAGTAGGCGTCAACGCAGTACATTTAACCAGAAGATCCACGTGTTTCTAATTTCTGAAGTGATACGTCATCACTGTATTTGGAGCATAAGAACAAAAACAAAAGACGCTCAAAAGTTGCTGAGCCACTTTAGTTCTGGCGACTCATTCAGAGCAAAACCTTCATCTGTCAGTCAGTGTAGTAAATAATGTTTTTGCATTGGAGTGAGTGGTGGCTTTAATCAAGATCAAAGTGAATTATGTGCTAAACATCAGCATGTTAGCACCATTGACATGTTGAGGTTATGATTTGTCTCAGAGCAGCACTGTGCTTAAGAACACATGACAAGAGACTGATTACATCACATGTCATTTAACTTTTATCCAAAGCCACTTACATTGCATTATAACCCATGGCTTACATTTTTGCCTGGGGAGCAATTAGGGGTCAATACGATATGTGAATTTATCCATTCCTCATCCTGGATTGGGGCACATAAAGACACCTTGTGGCTCAATATGAAATATAAGCGGTTTTGATATTTTTGTGGGCCAGTTCTCATCTCAATGAAGCCTTAATTGTTGTTGTTGTTGTTGTTGGCTATTTCCAAGATATGAGATAAAAGCTGCTGTTTGATACGATGGAGGATCTATAAGAGAAAAGAAGGAACCTGCTTCTGGTTGAGATGATGAGACATTCAAATATCTAGCAAACCAAAGACTTAACATCAATTTATTGAACAATACAGCTGAGAAAGTGTTCTTTAGGTACTATACAGATTTGATCTGCTACTGCCTATTTCATTTGGTGAAAGTACAGTCATTTTATTTTGTTCCTTTGTGATTTTCAGCGGAAGAATCTGGTCAGAAATCCTACTGCTGCTCCGGTGGAGGCCACAGCTATGGTTCCAGCTCCAGATAGACCAGCTGCACCTGATGCAACAATTAACAGGTCAAATAGCAGACAATTAACAGGTCAAAAGTAACTGAGGAACACACCTGCGTAGATATGCGTGTCACTTCAGAAAGACGCGAGAGAGCACATAATGTCAGAAATGAAACAGTAGTGTCCTCGTGGTGTATAGAGTAGTATCATTTTACAGAACAAAAAACTTTTATTGAGACCCTAACTGCACTAATTAGCTTCATACGTACACTTTTTAATCTATAATAAATGCTACATTCATTCCGTGTCACTTCCGGGTCTGCCCACACCTCTGGGATCCCATGCTGCACTTTTAAAAGACTTTTGAGTGACCCAGCGTTTGATCCTTTGTCTCCTTTTGTTATTGTTCCAGCAAAGATGCATCACCACAGTGACACAACAGTTGAAGCTTCCATAAACGCTTCTAGTTAAAATGTTCACCTATTGCCTGCAGACTAGCCACCATACCGCCTGCCGCCACTCCTCCCCCGTTAGCAACCGCAGCAACTGACATCATCTTCGCACCGATGGAGCCCGCTGTTATTCCAGCCGAGGTGAAACCTGCTGTTCCCAGGGCAACAGGAGCCAGGAAGACCGCACCTACTGCACACGGACATCACAGCAGAGAATTGGTGCTGATGCAGTCAAAGCACGTAAATCGTTTCTACGTCAAGGTGTGTTGAGTTCAGCTGAAGAAGTAAACATCAGGTGAACCGTGAAGGCGGAACAAAGTCTCACTTGCTCCTGCGCCAATGGCCACTGCCGTCTCTGAAACACAAGATGCAAAATCAAGAGGAACTCTGGATTAAAGACATTTGCCTTAGTTACTATTGCAGTTATATGTTTATTAAGCATGTTTACAAGTCAAAGAATCAGTTCTTTGGAGGAAATATATTATTGTCAAAGGAACCGATACTTACTAATAAAATCCATGTCTTCACTGGTCTGACACGTGACCTGCAGACGCTTGAGAAAAGACGCACTGTTAGAACTGGACACAAGAGGGCGTCAGAGAGTCACGTCTATTTCTGCTACAAGGAACAAATGAATTCAAGGAGTAAAAACAAAAACAATACAAAATATGTCCGATCGGCCATGTCTTCTTTTACCAGAGAGACTGAAGGAAATGTTCGGATATGATACTACAGGTTATTGATTTAAAAATGAATAATTCGTCTTTTTTTACTACCATCAACATGAAAAATATCGCAATTAAACAATGTTTTGCTTCAAATAAAGGACTTACGATGACATGTTTTAGAGTAATGTAAGACGCAACAGAGCAGACGATTGAACAACAAAGATGACGCAGCAAATTTACGTAATGTTCAGCCAACGTCGCATCATTTGCAGCTTAACTTTAAGACGCATCCACACAACTACACAAGGAAAACCACAAGATACTTATTTCAAGAACTATAATAAGACCTTTAAAAGATAGACAAACCTTGAACACGTGTTATGAAGTGACAAACGTCTCTTTCTTTAGGGAGAAAAAAAATCATATGACCTCATCCGTTTCACATACCTTTCAAAATAAAACGAGGTCTTAAAAATGTATGAAGAAATCATGATGTAGCATGAAAACCAACTTCACGTATTATTCACAACTATGACACAGTTAGAAAGGTTATTTACTTGAGACATAATTTTTACTAAATCTAAACAGTCTTTTACCATTCATGTTCATGTATATCAACAGTTTATTACACTAAAAGTCTAGAATTGAATGAAAAGTTCCATTTTAAACCAAGATAGGAGCCAAGCAAAATGTACATCATTCTTCATTTCTGCATTCTCTCATACCTTTGATGAACGACTCTAACCTTGACGTAGTACCCTGCAATGTATTTTCTCTCACAGTCATCCATATATGTCAGGATGGAGATTTGAAGCATTGTGTTTGGCCTTTAGATATAGCTTAAATTATCCCTTTTTAAACATAATTGAATTAAATTAAAAATGTGGTACGCATTAATATACATTTTGCCACCTAAGCAATGATAAACAATTTTATTGAAATGTACTCTGTGAGGCTACTATTGTTCAGTTTTGAAGTTTCGTTTTGGAAGAAATGGTACCAGACTAACCGGCCCAGGTTTAAAACCTGTTTTATATCCAGTTTCACTTCAAACGCTGCTTTCCCTCAGCATATAAAACCCTGTCGAGCTCATCCAGGCTCATCAGTGAATCTTAAAACTATATGGAGAAAGTATGGAGACGTTGGCAGAAGAAGTGACCAATATGAGAGCAGTTTTCATAGATGCATAGTGTATGGAGAAGCTGCATAAAGCACACTAGAAATATAGAATTCAGTTCAGAGGTCTAAGACATGTCATTAAATCTACCCCACCCACTCCTGGTGGAGGCCGACGAACTGCCTCCGAGCCTCTAAGGCGATCAAAACCAGACACGTTGTGCGTCATAATGAGCGGCAGGACGTTTCATTTCATGAGAACCCCCCCCCCCCCCCCCCCCCCTCCTCAGCATATAAAACCCCATTGACCTCATCATTTGTGGGCAGGAACACTAAAACAAACCATGGACACTTGTGAGTGTCGTCGTTCCTTTCACAGCACTGACTTATTTTAATGAAATGCTTTTCTTCAAACGTCTGATTGAGCGAGGTGAGACGTAAATGTGAATTTTGTTTTATCCTCTTTTTAGTGACTTCTATTATTGTCTGGGCGGTTGCCGGAAGAGAAGCCGGTAATAACTTGTGCAGCACAGTCTTTATTATGGAATAACATTGTTTACTCTTTTTTTCTTACATTTTTAAACATGCTAAACTTCTATCATGAATTATTCATTCATAATTGGCCTGGCAAAGCAGCACATTGTGAACATCACAGGTTCCCCTGCTGTGTTTTTCATGTGCAGCAGCTGCCGTGGTCAACTTGGGTGCGGTGGCTGCAGGAGGCACCGTGGCTGCTCCGCAAGTTGCAGGTAAACGCCGATACTTGATTTCATAAATCAATGTTTCACAACTTTGGGTTTTAACTGTTGTGTCTTAATGGTCATTTTGCGTGGTCATGGTAGGAATTTATTTGGCTTCATAATGTGTCTTCATAATGTAGGTTGTGATAACCCGTGACGTTTTCCACAGAGGATTAGTGGATTAGTGGTTAGGTGAATGAAGGTCATTCTTTTGACAATTCAAATCCAGGCATTCTGATTGGTTGAGAGTGAGTCACAAAGTGTACTGTATTGAGCCATTAATTCCTGCAGTGATTCTCAACCCAAACGTCTTTCGAAAATTTGGTCATAGGGTTTTGTTCAAGTTGGAAAAAAAAACTATTGTAGTTTATATTTGACAATCTTACATTAAAGGCCACTGATACATCTTAGTCGTTTTTTAACTCACGCAAGAAACCCAACATCCAGTCGTGCTTTGCTGTTCAGGTTGACTTGTTTTAGTGATCACAAACATTTTTCCTCTTTGCTCTGGTAAAAAAAAACATTCCCACCAAACATGGTTCACCTGATCTTAACACACATTCATGTGTTTCTGCTGTATTTTCCGTGTGCAGTAGGTCAATGACTGTAGCATGTAATACAGATTAAAAAGTGTACGTATGAAGCTAATTAGTGCAGTTATGGTCTGAATTGTTTTGTTAAATAATAAATAGTTATTCTGTTTCATTTAATCTTTAAACTTGAGAATAAGATTCTGCTAGTCTTTGTTTCATAACTGTGGGATGATCATTGTTGGAATTATAACCAGAGGGGCATTATGTGCTCTATTGCATCCTTACGCGTGTCCCTCAGCTCTGCATTCTTTGGTATTTAACTTGGTATTTAAATGTTGCTTCAGGTGCAGCTGGTGTGTCTGGAACTACTACTGCAGCTGCGGCCGCCACCGGAACAGCAGCGCCCGACGCATGTAGTTCCTCGACTTGATGGAATCACTTCTTCAAATGATTGCACTTCTGACCCCAAATTGTGGTGGAAGATTTTCTCAAACAATCGTAAATAAAGAATACAGTCTTTGAATCAAATATCTTTTTCTCAGTTTATTTCCTTGCAGTCACATCATCTACGTGCTGAACAGACTGTGAGGAACATCTTTTTAAAAACGTACATTTCGCAGTCTAACGCGCGAGTCACAGGGTGCAACAAAACGTCTCTCGGTTACGTATGTAACCTTCGTTCCCTTCAGGGAACGAGACGCTGCGTAAAGGCGCTGTGGGAACGCCCCTGTGTGACCGCGTCATGAAGCACGTGTAAAAACTAGCCAATGGCGAGCTGGTACGTCATAGGCGGGGACGCCGGGCCAGGGCGCTATAAAGGGACCCGAAGGGCAGGACCATTCATCTCTGAAAGGCCGAATTGAGTGCCACGGGCAGGCCGCGAGTATGGCAGAACGTTTACGCAGCGTCTCGTTCCCTTCAGGGAACGAAGGTTACATACGTAACCGAGAGACGTTCCCTCTCAGGGAACTCGAGCTGCGTAAAGACGCTCTGGGAACACTTATACCCACTCACCATACGAGCAAGTGACCGTGGTGTGAAGTTTTAAAAACGCACACTCGACGAGAGCACCTGTGCTCAAGGCGAGGGTCAGTCCCCGACAGGAGGGCTTCTGCAGCCGCCATACCCAGATAGAAGGGGCCCGGACAGCCGGGATGCGGGCTGACCGGCCGATTCATATGCAAGTGTCATGGCCCTAACCATTCACTTGCTGCGGCTCTGTTATACGCCTGGTCCGACGTCAGGAACGGAGGACAGGGTGCCACAAAGGAAGAGAGATGCCCAAATGCAGACGGGGAGACCTGTGGGAAACATGGCAGGACCTCCAGTACTGAACCGACCGGGCAGTTAACTGGGTCCGCAGTTGTTCCTACAGCAGGTGGCACCATCTACCAGCATACGCCCTCCTAGTGGCGGGGCTCTGGAGTAGGAGGTGGTCTCTTCGACCTCAGTCGAGAGACCGGACCTTAAAGGGCGGGCCCCTTTAAGGGCCACGGCCATAGCTTCCAAAACTCAGGACGGGGGTGAACTATGGACCCCGACGCCTGAGACAGCAGGTCCGACCTGATGGGGATCTCCACCGGGGGGCCTGCGAGGAGCGATATTAGGTCCGCAAATCATACTCGGGCCGGCCAGAACGGGGCTACTAGTAGTAGGCTGACGCCGTCCTGACGGACCCTATCCAGAACCCCTGGAAGCAGAGCAACCGGGGGGAAAGCGTACAGGCGCATGCGTTTTGGCCATGCATGTCCCAAAGCATCCAAGCCGAGAGGGGTGGGGTGCGTGTTTTGTTTTGCTGTACCTAACCGCCTCTGGGTGGAGTCTCCAGGCCTCGGCCCCTGCCTCGACAGGGTGTCTGCCCCTTGGTTCAAAACCACTCATGATCGCACCCCAGCCCGTGAGGGAAGCGTCTGTTGTGAGGATGACCGGACAACAGATCGCCCCTAAAACGGGCCCTTGGGCTCGACCTTTCCAGCTTAAGGTGAATGCCAGTGCTACTGGAGCTGGTGCAGTGTTGTTGCAGGATGGTGACGTGGATGTGTGTCATCCCGTCTGTTTCTTTTCCACAAAGTTCAAACGCCATCAGTTGAACTTCTCCACCATTGAGAAGGAGACCTTAGCTATGCTCCTTGCCCTACAGCATTTTGAAGTGTACGTGGGATGCAGTTCATGTCCAGTCACTGTATACACGGACCATAACCCGCTTGTCTTTCTAGCCCAGATGTTCAACAGCAATCAGCGCTTGATGCGCTGGGCCCTCCTGGCCCAGGGTTACAACCTCAGCATTAAACATAAGAAGGGAGCAGACAACATTCCGGCTGACGCTCTGTCCTGTGGGTGAGGCTAAAATAAGGATCTAAATAAGGACGTGGGAACAATTATGGGAATTTTTGTGATTTATTAAGTTCTGATGACTCAGAAGTTCATGCAGTTGTGGTAAGGGTTTCCTCTTATGGGAGGGGGTGTTACGTGCCGTGTTTTGTTTTGCTGTACCTAAAATATACATTTTAAAGAAAGATGAAGATATACACTTCATCAAAAATCTCTTTCTTCATGGTGTTTTCATGGTTGACATTACTCAGGGGTGTCTGACTGTGTTTGACAGGAAATCCTTCAGATCTGTTGCGATTGCACAGGTTTTTGAAAACATAGTCCTGATCATGTTGATGCGTTGGGTCATCGTCAGCCCAATTCAAAAGCTTTGGCACCAAGTGTTCAATTTCATCCATTAATATGGGGCGGAATGTTATCTCCTTCCTGTATTTTGCCTGAATTTGATCCTGTATGCGATTCATCCATGACGAACATACGGTGGCCGAGAAGGTTCAGACAAATACAAAAGCCACAACACACCCGCAAATGCCACAACACAACACAAACGCCACAACACAAAATACAAAAGCCACAACATAATCGCAAATGCCACAACACAACACGAACGCCACAACACAAAATACAAAAGCCACAACACACCCGCAAATGCCACAACACAACACGAACGCCACAACACAAAATACAAAAGCCACAACACAATCGCAAATGCCGCAACACAACACGAACGCCGCAACACAACACGAAAGCGAAAACGGAAGTAGCTATGAAACTGCCCACGAGAGCCAGCGCATTTTTGACCAACGGTGTTACGTGCCTACTGCTTTTTGAACCTACTGGTTTGGCTACGCGTGCGTGTTTGTTTTGCCCCGACAGCGGCAGATGTTGTCTGCCTCGGTCACCTGATCCGTCACACATTCGCAAACATATTGCTGAAAATGTTCAAAATGCATCCCATATCCAATGCAGCGATTATGATTGTATAAGTGAGCACTACATCACTGCCACGCATAAAGAAATAAATAAAAGAACATACGTTTATTAAAAGATCGCCACAACCTGGATTCGAACCCATGCAGTCGAGCAAAATAGCAACACTTTATAAGACGGCGGCGCTACGCCGTCGGCCAACCGAGCTGTCAAGTGCCGCTGCTGATATCACTACTTATTATGAAATTGCAAATCGTCAGCGGCAAGAACATCTTTTGGTTCAGAGTGAACCAAGACAAGTGGTTTTTGGTGGCATAGCGTGAAATACATAGTTCTGTCAGGTTTTCTAGCACATTGCCCAAGTAGGATTACTCTTAATAACATCTAAACGCGTAGCCAAACCAGTAGGTTCAAAAACCAGTAGGCACGTAACAACGGAGCTGGAGGATGGCAGATCGTTTAAGAAGTAAGTGAAACCATATTCCTTGCGGCTCGCCACGCATCTTTTAGCTAACTTTAGTTAAATTCTAACTGTAGCCGCAAGGAATCACGTTTCACTAACTTAAACTAATCTGGCATCCTCCAGCTCCGTTCGTCAAATATACGCTCGTTTCCGTGCGCGTTCCTCCAAAATACGCTTGCTCCCGTGGGCAGTTACTTAACTACTTCCGTTTTCGCTTTTGTGTTGTGTTGCGGCGTTCGGTTGTGTTGTGGCATTTGCGATTGTGTTGTGGCTTTTGTATTTGTGTTGTCGCGTTCGTGTTGTGTTGTGGCATTTGCGGGTGTGTTGTGGCTTTTGTATTTGTGTTGTCGCGTTCGTGTTGTGTTGTGGCATTTGCGGGTGTGTTGTGGCTTTTGTATTTTGTGTTGTCGCGTTCGTGTTGTGTTGTGGCATTTGCGGGTGTGTTGTGGCTTTTGTATTTGTGTTGTCGCCTTCGTGTTGTGTTGTGGCATTTGCGGGTGTGTTGTGGCTTTTGTATTTTGTGTTGTCGCGTTTGTGTTGTGTTGATAAATTTGCGGGTGTGTTGTGGCTTTTGTATTTTGTGTTGTCGCGTTCGTGTTGTGTTGATAAATTTGCGGGTGTGTTGTGGCTTTTGTATTTTGTGTTGTCGCGTTCGTGTTGTGTTGTGGCATTTACGGCCACCGTACGAACATGTCTTTTGTAGTGGTGGTGGAACAGTTTTTTTGGCACCTCATTCAACATGAAATCCATAGTGTTGGTCACCTCCCTCAGAATTATTTCTTCGATACATTTCGCCTTCCTTTCTGACTCAGGCTGAACATCATCTTGGTCCATTAGCGCATGCTGTTGCCTTTTTTTGTGCAATTTTCTTTCTTTGTACTTTCTTTGTGTGTACTTCGTGTGTTCTTTGTCTGTTCTTTGTGTGTTCTTTGTGTGTTCTTTGTCTGTTCTTTGTGTGTTCTTTGTCTGTTCTTTGTGTGTCATTCTGAGCTTATACTTTCGACTTTGTCATTACATTATATTATATAACATTATATTACATTACATTACATTATTTTATATTACATTTTATTCAGCTCACGCTTTTATCCAGCGACTCACATTGCATTGCACTTTAGGGGGGAGAGTTGTATCTTAATGTGGGGGGGTGGGACATTTGTATCACACACTGTCACTCATGCTGTCCTACTGACTGTCCCACAGACTGTCTCACTGACTGTCTCACTGACTGTCTCACACAGTGTCCCACAGTGTCCCACCGACTGTCTCACACCGTTTCACACAGTGTCCCACAGACTGTCCCACTGACTGTCTCACAGACTGTCTCACTGACTGTCCCACAGACTCTCATTGACTGTCCCACGACTGTCTCACTGACTGTCACACTGACTGTCCCACTGACTGTCTCACAGACTGTCCCACTGACTGTCCCAAGACTGTCTCACTGACTGTCCCACTGACTGTCACACTGACTGTCTCACAGACTGTCCCACGAGTGTCTCACTGACTGTCCAACTGACTGTCTCACTGACTGTCCCACAGACTGTCACACTGACTGTCTCACAGACTGTCCCACGACTGTCTCACTGACTGTCCAACTGACTGTCCCACTGACTGTCACACTGACTGTCTCACAGACTGTCTCACTGACTGTCCCACAGACTCTCATTGACTGTCCCACGACTGTCTCACTGACTGTCACACTGACTGTCCCACTGACTGTCTCACACCGTTTCACACAGTGTCCCACAGACTGTCCCACTGACTGTCTCACACCGTTTCACACAGTGTCCCATAGACTGTCTCACACAGTGTCCCACAGACTGTCTCACACCGTTTCACACAGTGTCCCATAGACTGTCTCACACAGTGTCCCACAGACTGTCTCACACCGTTTCACACAGTGTCCCACAGACTGTCCCACGACTGTCTCACACCGTTTCACACAGTGTCCCACAGACTGTCCCACTGACTGTCTCACACCGTTTCACACAGTGTCCCATAGACTGTCTCACACAGTGTCCCACAGACTGTCTCACACCGTTTCACACAGTGTCCCACAGACTGTCCCACACCGTTTCACACAGTGTCCCACAGACTGTCCCACTGACTGTCTCACACCGTTTCACACAGTGTCCCACAGACTGTCTCACACCGTTTCACACAGTGTCCCACGACTGTCTGACACACTGTCCACACTTTACTTACATGGGTGCGGCTTTCTCCTAACGAGTGAAAAGGCTTGGCCCACGCTTCTCAAGTACTTGCCGATGGAGGTTTTTGAATGCTTCAAGTGATGCTTTATGGTGGAGATGATGCAATCCTCAACTTCCTCATTCCCGAAAATAAAGCAGAGCAGCAAATCTTCTGTATTGGCTGTGATATTTAACAGGTGGTCAAAAATTTTCATGACCAAGTCATTGGAGGATTTTAGTTTGACATCAAAGTCCAGGTCCTCAACTCCGGCCAAAACCTTTCCAACGAGACGCTCAATGACCTTAAGTTCACTGGTGCAATTGCCATTTGTCATTAACCTCCGAACCAGCTTCTCTATGACCTCCCGGACATAAGCCTCTCTTTCCTGCGCTGTGTTGTCCTGTGCAGGTGTTATTCAATTCTCCACTTTCAATGCAATAAACTGTTGGTGTACATGAATATAAACGGTTTTGTTTTGGTAAAAAAAAGTTTAAAATGATGTCTTAAGTAAACAACCTCGTAACTATGTCATATTTGAGAATAGTACGTGAAGTTGGTTTTCATGCTACATCAAGTTTTCTTCATACATTTACAAGACCTGGTTTTATTTTGAAAGACACTGTAAAAATGTAAAATGAAGGTCAAATGACTGGCAGCAGCGAAAAATTATGAATTCACAGGAATTTCCCTTAACAATTTTACAGAGAAACACATTTAATAGATTTTTCGTTTAATATTATGATGAAACCCTTTTAATAAAGGGATATCACTAAATATTCTGCAATGAAAAACGTATGATTTTCTCTGTATTATTACGATCAAACACCTTCAACAAAGTGTTATCACCAAAGGTTTTGCAGTAAAACACTATTATTTTACAGATTTGTCCTGCAACACATTGTCAATTCTCATGAAATATAAGCTTTCCATGAACCTACAACATTTTCAATTGAACTGCTTGTCCTGCACACAGGGTCACAAGGATCATAATGTGATTTTGAGAGACCCAAGGCTCTACAGAACGCGTCCCTGTGGTCTACATGTCGGTCGGGTCCTTAATACGGCTCTGGCGGAAGTTTACAAAACGTGTACCTTCTGTTTGTTTGTTTTTTAAATATGTCACCAGATTTGTACTAGAACCTACGGGGCTTGTGACAGACTTTGTCTGACTCTCGGCCTCCTCAGGCAAAAAGTAAATAACTGTGTAATTCCATACCCACATGAGTCCGACCAGTTGTCTTGGTTCAGCCTGAACCAAAAGGTTTCCAAGCGACTGACGGTGTACAATTTTGTCGTTAAATAAAGAACAATCGGAGTGATAATTCATCTTTGAGTGGCCGACTGCTTAGCGAGGACATCTTGAAATGTGTGCTCTCCGGGATTCGAATCCAGATTGTAGCGATCTTTCATTAAACATCTTTTTTTTCTAAATGACTTTAAGTGTCTGTGATGCCACTGTATGACAGTCCTGACAGAATATCACCTTTTGTCCAAATGTTTCGGTGGTTCCAGGCAAAAAAAGTATCGATACACATGTTTGGAAGTCTGGTTGGGCTCGACAGGGTCTTATATGCTCGGGAGGAGGAGCAGCATTTCTCATCAAATTAAACCATAACTGTCACGGTGTGGGTTGTTTTACGGTTTCATTCTGTAGTTTCCTGCCTCTCGTGTCCCTGGGTAACCTTCACTCCCTGCCCTGGTATTTTCTCCTGTTAGGTTCTGAAGGCCGAAGGGGAGACCAGCTTCCCTTTGTTCTTGTCCAGGCAGGATACGGTGAATCAAAAGTCAACTAGCTCGGGTTTTAAAAATCAAAAAGTATTTAATAACTAAACAAAGAGTAAGGCCTACAATTACAAAGTGAAAAACAATGTGAATAGTGATATATTTCGCGAAATAGAGATTTCCCCGGCCAAGTCAAAAGTGACTCCTCAGGACGGCTGCAGGAAAAATCTAACTGTTCTTTTCCCTGTTCGTTGATTTGAAGCTCCCGGGAGGGGGGTGGTCTTCTGGGTGTATTCAAATGTCATTGGCTCCTTCAATGTATCTCCTCCTGGTCCAGCCTTTTCACATCAAGGTGTGAACTGCCACGTGTGACTCTGGATCCCCCTCTCTGTCTCTCTCTCCCCCTCACATTCCAATGCATCACAACATATAAGATCACAGTACTTAATGGTTTATCACAGTTTATCTGGTGCAACACATTGCCTCATTCGGCTGTCTTACATTGCTAAATTAATACCTGACAGGAGAGAAAAACTCCTACAAAAAACCCTCTCTGGGGAAAAGTAGAAGAAATCCATAAAGAACGGCCTATAGCTTACGTCCCCAGTTTTTAACATTACATCATGACAGGATGCTAATGTGTACAGTATTTATATGATTTATATGACTTTAAATTGTTATTGTCTAAAATACATTCACTTTATTTAACATACAAATGTAATATCTACTATCTAACATCACACAAACTACAATTCTATACTAAACATTGTTACACGTAATCTACTTCCCACCACTAGGTGTGCACTTCTACTTAAATCCCTAACACTCCTCTGCCGATCATCGGCACTGTCCCCAATTGTTTCCTCCTGTGTCCAATGACCTGCACCTTTCCAGTGTATTTAAACCACGTCTGTCCCTTGTCTCATGTTGGTTCATTCAATGAGCTGCCAATATCGGTTAGCTTTTGTTTTCTGGTGTCCTGGTCCGCGTTTTGCCCTCATCATTCGGATTATTTAAATAAAGTCTTTGTTTTTTGCTTGAATTCTGCATTTGAGTCCTCCCGTCTCCGGTCATGGACTTAAAAATTTCAAAGCCCCTCAGCTGTGCTGCGTTCTTCAGGCATCATTTCTCCAAAAACAAAACATAAAAAACTAAACAACAGTATCATGTACTGGCATCACGGAGTACATGTCACCAGAATAGATTCAAGTGTCATTTCTGAGGTGGTACATCATCACTGCCTTTGGAACATGAGAACAAAAGACTGAACCACTGGCTGAACAAGTTAAGTTCGGCATTGTTACTTTAATTTGACGAAACTAATTACAGGCTTTGACTGCAGCAATTCTCTGCTGTGTTGTCCGTGTGCAGTTGTGGTCGTCCTGTTGCCGTGGGAACAGCAAGAAGATTTACCGGTTGTGTCACAATGGTGATGGATCTCTGCTGGAACAATAACAAAAGGAGCATCAAACGCTGCGTCACTCAAAAGTCTTTTAAAAGTGCAGCATGGGATCCCAGAGGTGTGGGCAGACCTGGAAGTAACACAGAATTGAAAGTAGCATTTATTATAGATTAAAAAGTGTGTGTAGGAAGCTTATTAGTGCAGTTATGGTCTCAATAAAAGCTATTTGTTCTGTTAAATAATACTACGCTATACACTACGAGGACAATATTTATACTGTTTCATTTATTCTTCCAGCTTGAGAGTACGATTCTGCTACTGTAAGCAAATAAAATCGGCATAGTACCTAAAGAGCACTCTGGTCATCCTCTGATAAGGGTTTAGTATTACATCAAGGTGTGGACCATCATTTAAATGACAGGATGGAGATTTGAAGCGTTGTGTTTGATCTTTAGATATACCTTAAATTATCCCTTCTTAAATATATATTTACTCATTAATATATTTGGTGAATATGTTTTTAACCTCAAAGTAGAGGCAGGGCCTGCATACTAGAATAATACTAGGAAAATATATCTTAAGTATAAATACTTCACAGCGTACTTTACGATTTACTTTGGTCGTAATAAAATCCATCACTGCCTCCAAAGCAAAAACAGTATTTGCTTGGAATGAGCCGTCAGAACTAAACTGGTTCAGCAACTCTTTAGTGTCTTTGTTTTTTGTTAATTCTCATTAGACGCAACCCACGTACACAACTCTGCTGTACCCATTTTCATGTGATACTGCTAAATGTACCAAAACGCCACAGGAAACGTGCAACATTTTACAAACGGCGCCCCATTGTCTCTCGCCTGATGTTGACTGGGATCGATTCAATCAACTCCAGGACTCTCTTCGGCGAACTGAAAGCACGCACAATAAGCATCGTGATACAGCAGCTTTCTGACATGCCGGCCTTAATTGTCCAATAGACCGCATCAACCGGTTGTCACCCATCAGGTCATCAGGGTGTGTGAGTACCAGGAGAACACAGAAAAAACACCAACACTAGAGGGTTGAACATGATGCCAGTGAACAAAGAGTAATAATCGTGGCACACCTCTTTTACCCTGTGACATTCCCTCTTTCTCCTCCTTTGGAGCATTTGACCAACCCTCATCGTGCATATAAAAGACAGAGTAAGGGCTTGGAAGAGAGAGACAGAGACTACATACGGTATCAAGGTAAACACTGGATCTCTGGATCTGACTGAGAGAAGAGAAGATGAAGAAAAACGGTTCTCAGAACCCGACCGGCAGAAGCAACCCAGTGAGTACGGCCGTTTTAATGCATCGTCCTCTTACAGGAGCAGATACCAAGAGGCTCCATTCCTACGTAAAGTAGCAGAGTGTTCAAGTTATTAGAGAAGTTTCATTTAACTTTGTACTGTGTGGGTAGCTCGGGCTCCGGACAGAGGCACGGGACACCAGGGTGGCGGGTTTTAAATACACTTTTATTGCGTCCTGTTTCAAACAACGCGCCGGCGTTCAGCTCGCTCGTACTCCCGCTCTCCTTTGCTCGCCGCCTCCCTGTATTATATCTCGGGGGGAGCACACACACACACACATTAGTTAATTATTGGCAGCTGGTTCTAACTGCCCTCACCTGGCACGGTTCCCCGAGCCACTCCCCCTCTCTCCCCCCTGCAGCCGAGCCGAAACCACGCCCGCCACCACAAACTTCTTGTCATATCTTTTGGAGCAGAATTCTGTACGTAGTTATCCCGTATTTAGATTATATAAAAGAGTTGTGTCTTGATACCTATAATTACCATTTCGAATACATCTATTTCATGTTCAGCCCACTCATAACCAATTATAATAAATGACTAAACAATACAAATATTTGTCGTAATTATCAGTCAAAATATGAACTCATAACACCCACATTTCAACACACGCCACCGGCAACACGAAAGCTAATTCAGACATTCAAAAAGCGTGCAGCGGTCGGGTAAACAGTGACTTAATCTCACAAGTGCAGAGGTGCAGATACTGTTGTGAAATATAAATGTGTCCATTCTAGTCCACTGTGGCTGTATCCACAGTATCCATGTAGAGCTGATGTGAACGTAATCACCAACATTTCATTACTCCCTATTGATACTGATGAGGTTGCAGCTAAATTCCACAAAGCGTTTGCTTCAGTGATCAGAGCATCTTGGCCTTAAAAGGGTTGTTGAGTCTCCCAGAATGAAGTATTTTATATTACAATCTATTCTGTTAAAAAGTTATAACTCTAAACGTTACTGGATAACAAACCCTCTCAAATAAGTGTTTATGAAGAACAATTCAAATCTGGATGTGAAGGAAATGTTCCTTTGACTCTTTTCCCGCAGCCCAAGCCGAAGGAGGCCGTCACCATCTGCGTGTCCCCCCGAGTCCTCTTCAACATGGAGACACAGCCCTTCAGCCCCGGACCTGCCTCCACCTTCGTCAAGGTCAGAGAAACCAACGCATGAACTCCACCCAACCCGAAGGCTGAGGGACTCCTCGCTGTCAGTGTTGTGTGTTCGGTTGTGTCTCTGGATCGTCTTTATACGTTGTCGTCGTTGTTGTGTTTTGTTGTGTTGTCAGGTTCTGGAGGCTGTGAACAAAAGACTAAGGGACCTTTACCCCGACAGCAAGGAGCTCTTTAAGGTCGTGACCATAATAAATGACCAGGAAAACCGTGAAAGAATCATGGAAAGCATCAAAACCATCAATGATCACGGTGAGTCACTAATACAGATGATGCATGTCAAAATATGATTTTAAAGTATAGAAAAAATCATAATAAGAAGAATTTGGAAAAATGTGCTTTCCAAGTGTGTGTCAGTAGCAACATTCATAAAAACGCGTAACGTTTTGTGCATGTGATCATCAACATTGTCAGTTTCATTGAAAGACAAGACAACACAAGTAACAGTCGCTACACATTGAGTCACTTAAATTCATGAGTTTGCTCTTCATTCCCTCGGTTCACCTCCTGAAGCCGTGCACCACTAACAAAAAATGTAAAAACAGTTTGCTATGTCCCTGATTTTTTTGCATCATTGTGATCAGTTGACTGGTGTCTTCAAATGTGTCCACTCAGCTGTTTCCTCGTCTTCTCATTCTTCCTCCCTGCAGAGTTGTTCATTGAGCCCCGCTCCATGAAAGATGGGGAGTCTCATGGACGTATTGAGCGGCTACCACGCCGACCTTTACCTGTCAGCTGATCCAGAGGAAGTTGAGAAAGCTCTGGGAGGAGGTAGTTTATATAAAACTACACTACATTAAAAAGGCAAAGGTTTGTCTGTGCTACATGCTATGTGAGATACATTATTACACGTGTGTTTCTTTACAATACATTCAGGAATAGCAGCAGCCACCGTGTTCAGCCCAGAGGAGATGAAGAAAGTGTCTGATACTCAGCTAGACGTCGCCTTCGATGGCGACGCCGTCATCTTTTCCGATGAGTCTGAGCAAGTTAACACGGACCAGGGACTTAAAGCGTTCCTTGAGAACGAGAGGGCCAACGAGAAGACGCCCATGAAGCATGTAAAGTATACACACAGTGAAAAACTGAGGATCAGTATCACACGTCTATTGAAATTGTAGTGCATGTAATACGTTCAGCGTTGGACAGACAGGGCAAGACAAACGGGACAAATGAAATAGTGAATGCAAAAATTCAACAGAACAAGAATAAAACAGTCAATAAGAAGTCTGTGTGCCAACAAATAGTTGATAAATTAGTGTTGATGGATTTGTTTCTCTGGCTGCTGTCCGTGGTGCTGAATAACTGCGTTTTGGATAAATATCTGGTAGATGTGTGATGGGTGCTGCCACACATTCTACAGCAGAACCTGTTCTTTTTATCACGGACCGAGCCTCAGGAAAGGAAACTTTATCGTACAGCTCATCCACACTTCTGTTAGAGACGCCACCACATTCATAGATCTCAACTTGGTAACAACGATGCTATTATACCAATAGGAACAGCCAATACAATACAATACCTTCTTCTTTCTGCAGGGGCCATTTAAAGGTTTCCTGGAGGCTTTAGGAAAGCTACAGAAGAAGTTTTATGACAAAGGCAAGTGCCCCATCCGGACCTACTTGGTGACATCTCGGGGCGCAGCCAGCGATGGTAACAGAGCCCTGATCACTCTGCGCTCCTGGGATCTGGAGATGGACGAGCCTCACTTCATGGCAGGGGCACCAAAGGGTCCCATACTCGAGAAGATCAGACCGCACATTTTCTTTGATGACCAGATGCATCATGTTAATGGGGCAAAAAAAGTGGGGACAGTCGCTTGTTATGTTCCCTACGCGGCGTGGGTTAGTTCATAGAGTTACTGAGAGATGTTAAAGGATATAAAACCCAGCTGACTCAATAGGACTCATGTATGATGTAATCATGGGACTAAGCAATGACATGTAGCTGGAGTGTGTGACAACATTAATCATTTATTTTCTTGGCAGTTAATGAAACTCTTAGTTATAATTAATAAGAACATTGTTTAAATTTGTCATCTGGTGAAAAATGAATTTGACTGATTGGACGATATCTTAAAAGGCGGTAGAGGATCTAAATGAACTACGTCTTAATGAATAACTGACTTGAAGTTATCCTGCATTCTAACTAAACAGAGGATGAACACATATGAAGAGAGTTTGCCCCTCATTGTTACTAAATTATTCTTTAATAAAGTTATTAGTTGAAACATAAACCACAATGAAGACTGCTTTATTTTAATCAGTGGAACTCAAGGTTTGTACTTATAATCATACAGGAAGCTGCTGGTATGTTATGTAAGACAGAAACACTAAAGAGTCGCTGAACCAGTTTAGTTACGACGGCTCATTCAGAGCAAACTTTGAAGTCTTCGTCGCTGGTCTGACACGTGACCTGCAGACTATTGAGAATCGACGCACTGATAGAAACTAACACAAGAGGACGCCAGAGTCACTTCTAATTCTGTCTTAAAGGAACTTTTATTAAACCTAAAAATCGGAGAAAAAGAGGGAAACGCAACTGTAAATAAATGTAAGTGCTTTGTTGAATAATCACCTTTACCTCTTTTACTTAAAGTTTACAAAAGCTTATTGATAACACTAAAATCTGAATCTTGTATCCTCCATGTCGAAGTGCCCCTGAGCAAGACACCTAACCCCTAATACAATAAAAGTGTCAGCTAAATGACATGTAATTTAATTTTCGGCGTGGCATGATGTTTTCCAGAGTGCAGGAAAAATATCCCAATAAAATAATTATTTTGCCTCAAATACAGGAGTTACTGCGACATACCGGAGCAGATTATTGAATAAGTAGATTTACCTTATAGTCAGCCAACAGTATACCATTCGCAGCTCAACTTAAACACAACAAGAAACTAAGAAAAACAACAAAAATACTTATTTCAATAAACATTTAAAATGTAGACAAACCTTGAGCACATATTAAGATGGTACAAAATCCTCTTCTTTAGGAGGGGGGAGGGGGGGGGGGGGGAGAAATACTGTGTCATATACGACCCTATCCATTTCCTTCACCTTTCAAAATAAAACATTACAATCAGATATAAAACTTATGAAGAGTATTTACTTAGGTTAACTTTTCGATTAATCAAAACAAAAGTCTTTCACCATTTATGTACAACATTTTATTACACTAAAAGTGGAGAATTAAATGAAAACCATTTTAAACAGATATGAGCAAAGGAATATACAAGAACAAGCACATACTTTAATTCTCCATAAGACACAAATCTGTGAAACCCTCTTTTAGCACCCTGCACGGCCACCAGGGGCAGCAAAGCCTCCTTAGCAACAAGTCTCATGTTCTCTTTACACAAAGTTAATCCGTTTAGCTTGTGGCTGCAATCTCACCACTAAGATTGATCGGATTCATTGGCAAACACTCCAAATTGGGGTCGGCTCCATTATTTGGAGGTTTTTTTATTACTTTTGTCTCCCTTTTCCTTCCCGCCGATGAGGCTGACGAGCCACCCCACTGCTGCACCAACGCCGGTCACAGCTGCAGTGGCAGCCCCAGACAGACCAACTGCACCTGGAGCAACATCGCACAGGTTAAATATTGTACAGATATTGTACAATATGTACAGAATTAAAGCTCCGGTACGCCGGTCTACATCAAACAACGCCGTCTCCATCATCACAATGTAGTAGCATTTTAAAAGAAGTCCACAAGCGACGAGGCGCAACACAGCACGTGGTTACTATTAAAAGAAAATCCAATAATTGCAATTTACCTGCGGCCTGCAGAACAGCCACGGCGCTCCCTGCCGCCACCGCCCCCCCGTTGGCCACTGCGGCAGCTGACATCATGCTGGCAGCAAAGGAGCCGGCAGCTATGCCAGCCGAGGTGAAACCTACGGCTCCCAGAACCAGAGGGGCCCCGACCACGGCAGCCACTGCACGTGGACAACAGAGCCGAGGGGCCACTTTAAAAATCAATGTGGAGAACAGGGCCGGGTCGAGACAGGCATATATGAGGGGGCAGCCACAAATCTTGAGGGGGCATTGTGCTCCAGCACCTTTTACCATGTCTAATGGACAAATTTAGTTTGAGGGGGCACAACATTTATTTGAGGGGGCCAGGCCCCCTCTTGCCCCTGCCTAGACCCGGCCCTGGTGGAGAAGCATTGGAGAGCTGCTGATCACAGGTGATGCGAAGTCTCACCTACTCCTGCCGCGGCTCCCACGCCAATGCCGACTGCTGCTGCTGCTGCCTCTACAACACACAAAAAATGGGGCCATTGATCAAAAGACGTTTACTATATTTTTATCTTATACAAAAAAGTCAAACACTCACTCGGGCTCATTTGTTTCTTCGGTCGGACCAGCCTTCAAACTGCTGCTTCAGTTTCTGAGAAACGAAACTTATGTATAAATGTGAACACAAGATGACGCCCAACATGGAATGTAACGTTATCAGTGAGCTGCACCAATAAATAAAATAAGATAAAATAATCCACAGGACTACAGCAGCAAAGGTTAAAGTGCAAACCGAACAGAGCAGAAGAAACGCGATGAAAAAATAAAATAAATAAGCAGTGATAAAAAAGTAAGAATCAACAAGAAAAAACAACTGAACGAAATATGTATAACGTTAACTGCCTCACCAAAGATCCAGATGACGTAATCACAGAATAAAAAATGGTTAAACTTATTTTGGTTCGAGTATTTGAGAATAATGGTTGAGAATGAAGACACTTACTCACAAAAACCGGCGGTCTTGGTCTCGATATTTGAGAGGTGACGTATGGTCTAACGTGGGCTTCCGCGTTTTATACAGCAGACCTGATCACGTGGCGGCGTCCTGCGCATGCGCGCAGTCTTTCGGAGGGCCGATGGCGTGAAATGCCCACTGCCGCCGTGCCCGTGTAGCGCCGGAGAGAGACTCGCACGACCCGGTGCCGTTCAACGCCCGCCCGCCCGCCCGCAGAGCCGCACGGTGAGGTCCGACCCGAGGAGGCCGATGTCTGTGGCCAAAGCCAAACACACGGTCCCCAACCCGGTAAGAGGCGCACATCATCATCATCATCATCATCATTATTATTATTATCATCATTATTGTTATCATCCACCTCAGCCCTCTGGTGCATCGCGGAACGATCCACGGCGCGTGTGGCTGCGGGCCCGCGTTCCGATGCTTCGGCTTTCTTCTCTAACGCCCAATCCCCACCCCCCCCGCAGGTGATCCCGTACACGGGGCCCATACCCGGAGGCCTGCACCCCGGGGAGATCATCATCATCCAGGGCACCGTGCCCCCGGACGCTGACAGGTGAGAGGCTGCGCGAGATGCAGAGGTGAACGTGTGTGATACTTGGATCTGGGAATACGCGTTTAGTCCAGTGGTCTGTGAATGTTATTTAACCATTGCGCCAACTCTTAAGGGATTCTCCTTTAGCGGCCCCCTCACCTTAAAATCTGTGGGTCTATTCTCTATCATGACATGAGACGTTATTCTATTTCTGTTTTTATTTAAATAGACCGCTACCTGTTAGAATTCTTCCTCTTCTCTCCATGTAAATTGTCTCTCTCCGTTTACGGGACACGGTGCGGCAACATTAGCTTCTAACTATATCTGTCAGGATACGTAGCTGGTGCGGGGGGGGGGGGGGGGCAGGACTCAGTTGCAGAATCTTCCAGGTTTCAAAAGGTGCTCTTTATTCACAAGCCAAACGCAGACGGGTAGACATAGACAATGACGCGACACGGGGCTTAAATGCACAAGGGAGGTGCAGGTGATTGGACACAGGTGGGAACACTGAGGCAATCACAGGACAGGACAGGAAGTGAAGCTCACCCAGAGACACGAGAGACAAGAAACTACAAAATAAAACCGGAAGAGGACCCAAACCGTGACAATATCATAATATCACATAAGACACAAGCGAATGCTTTATCAGTGCTTGTGGACTCGTGCTGCAGTGGGCTTTAAACCCTACACATCTGGATCAATGTGCAAGAGGCTCCCTGTTGTCAGCAACGGTAAATGAACAAAGAAGCACTCCGAGAGCAAAGCAAAACATCCGGAATCAATTCTTTGGTAACGCTAGTTTTATTGAACTTTTAAGCCAAATAACGACAAACATTTTGATCGGAAGCATCAGGTCAAACATCTAGATTTGGCCTCAGGAGGACCTGCTCCTTTGTTGATATGGTGCTTAAAGGAGGCCGATCTCTCCAGCTGCCTGTTGCCTGGATTCATTTCAGGGCATCTGTTCAATGTCCCCCCCCCCCCCGCAGGTTCCAGGTCGACCTGTCCAGCGGCTGCAGCACCAAGCCGCGCTCCGACGTCGCCCTGCGCTTCAGCCCCCGCTTCGAGGGCTCCCCCCGCGTGGTGTGTAACTCCCTGCTGCGGGAGAGCTGGGGCGAGGAGCAGACGCTGCACCAGCTGCCCTACAAACGCGGGGCGCCATTCGAGACCATCATCCTGGTGCACCAGGACGTCTTCAAGGTCGGCGAGCGGCGCTCGGGGTCCAGGGCGTCCTTCGGGACCCCAGGGATACCTTTTTTTTTTTAATCCTTATTTTTTTATAGAAAGGATCGCGCTAAAAGGCTGTTTGTTCACCGACAGGTGGCAGTGAACGGAACTCACCTGCTGGAATACAAGCACAAGATGCCGCTGGGCCGGGTGGACACCTTCTCTATTTCTGGGAAAGTCAGGGTGCACGCTATTGGCTACATCCCAAACTCGGTGAGCTCTCTTTTCTAGACACATGTGCTTATTCATTTCTAAACATTTACTAATTATTTCTTTTCTTTTTTCTCGCCAGGCAATATATTCAGAATCAGGTGACTTGGTGAGTTTATCCTCTGATCTACAGCCTCTGTGCCTGAAGGTGTCTGGTGATCGTGAATGATTCCTTTGTGGAAACTTATCAATGCAGCTCTTGAACGTTTAAAGGGGAATTCTGGTTTATTGGAGTCACTTTTGACTCGTCAACAACAGAGTCATGTGGGGCAGAAACTGTTAAGCCTCAAATGTTATAAACAAGACCACTTTATTAGGAAGGAAAGCACACAAAATGTTGGAAATATTCAACTTATCACATTTCACTTATTTTAGTGATATTGCATCATTCTCAGAACTTAGATGTTCTACATACATTTGATGCGTTGCTTTTACCTCCATAATTATGTTCATCCGTGTTGCAAACTAACAAAATATCTTCTAAAGCAGCTACAAAATCACGATAAAAAATATTTTTCATTTTGAGCAAACATAAATGCCAGAAAATGTAATGGCAACTCTATTAAAAATCAATTAGTTGTGATACAATCCATTTCTAATGGAGGGGTAAAAAAAAGACAAATATTTGCTAGTTCACACTTTCCAAATGTGGTGTTTACTACTCTCATCTACGACTATGCGGTGGTCAACGGAATGTCGTGAGGTTTTGGATTGATAAGGCGTCTGAGTTGCCGCTGCGTTGTCGTTGCAGAGCCTCCCGTACAAAGGCAGCGTCCTCAAAGGACTGAGCCCCGGGCAGCACATCACGATCAAAGGACAGGTCAGCATGTACCCCCACAGGTAAAGAACGGCACCATGTCATCCCGACATGGCTACTTGCCCCCCCCCCCCCCCCCCCCCTGGGGAAAGGATTCACCCCCTCCCCCCCCCCCCCCCCCCCCTCTTCCAGTTTTACCGTGAACCTCCGCAGCAGCAGGACGGAGAACATCGCGCTGCACCTGAACCCGCGCATGAAGTCGGGCGCGTTCGTCAGGAACTCGTACCTGAGTGAGTCCTGGGGGCAGGAGGAGCGCGAGCTGCCCTTCTTCCCCTTCTCGCCGGGGGAGTACTTTGAGGTATGAGCCGCCCGGCCGGCCGCCCGCCGCCGCCGCCCGTCGCCGCCCGCCGGGAAGCGGTTTGGTGAGCGTCGCCACGATTGACCACCCCGCAGCGTTGTGTCTCCCCCCCCAGGTTCTCATCCTGTGTCAGCCTCACCAGTTCAAGCTGGCGGTGAACGGCTCGCACTTGTTCGAGTTCCGGCACCGGGCGCAGGACCTGAGCGCCATCGACCAGCTGGAGATCATGGGCGACCTGGAGCTCGACGACGTGAAGCTGTGGTGACCTGGGGGGGGGGGGGGGGGCGGGGCGGGGGTGCGACTCTCGGGACGGCCAGGGGTGGGTTTTCTGGTCAGCGATGGCTAGATTAGCGTAGTCACAATGACCCCCCCGCCGCCTCCCCAAATGGATGCATGTCGTTGCGCTGACCTGGGGTCAGGTCAGCATTTTGGTGACCGACGACCACGAACAGGCCGTCGCATGGCGCGTTGCGGCCCATGTGTCCGCCCCGCCAGACCAACCTCTGTGCTCCGATGCGCCCCTGATGACCTGTAGAGTAAAACGTGGCCAATGCCGGCTCGGGTTAAAGGCCGGGACAGACCGCCGGTATAATTGGAGGCTCCATGCTTTTTTGGAGAAAGCGCGATGTAGAGTTACTTACTGTATAGATGATTTCAAAAAGCTTGTAAAAATGTCTCATTACATTCTGTATTTTTCAATCTGCTTTAAAAAGGTCTGAATCCTCGGGATTCTTCAGCGTGGGAAAGCCTCCTGTGCAACTTGACATTTACATTTATTTAACATATAATGGTGCAGCTGAACTCAAGCACAGTGTAGTACAGGGTCAGTTTAAAGCATAATTATTTCAATAACCTAGTGAATGACATGTTGCAAGCTGTAGAATATAGTACAATCCTGCATCGGCAAAATATCTTGTATCAAGGAAAAGAAAATCTGTGATATTTCTTTTCTGATGTTTTTTTTTGCATTCTGTTGTAAAATTTGTATTTAAAAAAAAAAACGTGCCTATGTATCATAAATGATTTAATAATAAATAAATGTCATCATTCCACTGTTTTACATGTGTAGATGGTTTGAGTTATACTTGCATTCATCTATATGGTTAAGTCTAGATTAATTCAAGACTAATAATCTCTCTCCTTGTGGCCAAATGCTTCCCTTTCTGCTCCAGGTAGCCACCTAGTAATGAGTGGCAAAACACGTTCTGGTCTGCAGCGGTCTTCAACATCTGGAAACCAGGTTGGCGAGAGCGGACCGGATTAACCAAAAACAGGAACCGTGCATGCTGGGAAAATCCAAAAGAACGAGCCAAAGCAATGCTGTGTAGAGCATGATGACAAATATCTGAAAGGAAGAATTTAGCTGAATAAATGCTATACTCCAACCTGCAGTACTCGTATACAACCACAAGGTGGTAGAAGATAATCCAAAATTGATTTACTGCCCCTTACAGACACCTTTATCAACAGGTGCTGGTCAGTCAGTCAAACTTTAATATATTACTGTGAACTGAGGATTGTTTCAGTATGTAGAGATGCTTTAAGGATGAATGGGAGACACGATAAATGTTTAGCAACAATCATCTGACGCGCTCGTTTTTTAATTCGGTCCCACATGACTTACATCTGCACACATTATGCCTTTTAAACCTTCAATATGAATGCCATCTCATCTGATAAAAGTTTGGGTTTTATTAATGTCCACAAGAAATATAGTAATTTGTAAGATTTGTAATAATCATGTTACAGTACAATAGTCTCTTGTTTTTTTTTTTTTACATAGAAAAGCAGGATGATATGCAACGTCATGACACTATTGCACTGCTGAGAATGTCTAAGAAAAAAGGCAAAAGACACTTTCCAATCAGCCACAGGCAAGACGGCAAAAGTTTGTTTTTACAAAAAGATCTGTGATCCGTTGACAAAAATCCATTAGTTTGACCAAAAAATGTCAGCTACTGTCAAAACACGAAAGGTCTCTCGATCGCAGTCCAGTTTGCAGGAGACAATGGAATGTTTTTCCCGTGAAGTAAAAAAAGAAAACGAAGAAGCACATGTTGTCTCACAGGCCACCGCACTAGAAAACGTCCCTCCTAGTTGGAGACGCCACAGGACAAACGTTTCAGTTAAATTCCATTCAGTTAGTAGCAGCTGAATTTAAACCACCGCTCCTTCCAGCTCTCAGGTCCTGCTGAGGAGAGACTAGGAAGCGTGTTTGGGGGGGGGGGGGGTGGGGGTTTGGTTGACATCCCATCAGACGGAGCTGAGCTTCACCAATCCTCTCACGGAGTCCTCGTGCAGCGAGTCCTGGCTGGCCGGGTTGTAGAAGCCCGCCTGCGCCGCGTGGTTGTGGCCCATGGGGCTGCCGCAGGGCAGCATACCCGGGGGCGAGGGCACCTCCTCCGGGGTGAGAAAGTGGTGGTGGGCCGCCGGCTCCTGGAGCGGGTGGCCGTGGCCGTGCGAGTGGCCGTGGCCGTGGACGGGCAGCATGTCTGCGGCCTCGTGGCAGCCGAGGCTGGGGTTGGACGTCGGCGGGGTGGGCTGCCCGAGGGGCAGCGGGCCGCACGGGCCGCCCAGGGTCAGGGGGCCGCGGCCCGGCAGAGCGCCTCCGTTCTCGGGGCAGGTGGTCAGGATGACCGGCTCGCTGCTGTGCTGCTGGAGGAGCGGCGTGGCGGCGGCGGCCTGCAAAACGAATTTGGTGCCCTGAATGCAGTGGTCTTGGTCACACTGAGAGAAGGCAGGGAGGAAGCAGGAGGAAGAAGATGGACAAGATGCAAGAGGTGAAGGACGGAAAAAAACAACAACAGCGAGGCGGCATTAAAAAGAGTAGATGGCAAGACAACAGGGAAAAGACAACAGGGGGAAGGGGGTTGGTGATTGGGGGGGAAGGAGGGAAAGAGAGAGAGAGAGGGGAAAATGAAGGTTAGTACCCTTATGAGAACCACACAAAGAACCTGCACCAGTTTGTACATCATCCACAGCCTGGTGGCGAATTGATCTCTGTTGTAGTAACGGGGTCAGGATAAAGCAAGTCATCGATGGCACGCGTTAGAGATTAGCTTTAACCCGATCAGCCCCTTATCACCACACAGCCATCAGGAATATTAGAGAGCAGATAAAGAGGGAAGTTCAGAGGGAGTTAAAAAGCACAAACAAATTAGTACCCTGATGCCTCCTTCCGTCTCAGTCCAGAAGAAAAAAAAAAAAAAAAAAAAGAATAGTCACAAACTTATCTTAATCTCACTGATTTAAAAAGAGCAGATTACAGATGTGATTTAAGATGTTGAGCCAAAGTAGAAGAAGCGATTCTAAGGATTATCGAATCTCATCAGTTGCTCTGTGCTTAACGGCCTTCGTGGGCTTGGCCTCACTGCAGCTGGCCGTGAGGGGTCTTTGGGCCGGCGTGACATGGACACCTCGCTCACAGCCCCCCCCCCTCCGTGGCAGACCGAGGACGCAACATTTCGTAATCCTATATTTGCATTTAGTATGTCACTCCTATTCCAATTCTTAGCATTTCTAATGTTTTTTTCCCCAGGAAAGTCGTGAATTTCTCATTATTCAGAAGCTAAAACGAGAAAATATATATATATTTTTTTGGAATCTTTGTACTTGTGAAAGTACCCTTCAACTGGAGGCTTAAATGACTGCTGTCAATCAAACACCCCCGCCCCCCCCCCATCCAGAGGCTTTCATGTTATCAAGGTTACACTGTTGCCACGGCAACCGCTTGCGAGGCCTCCCCGTACCGTGCTGTCGTTTTCAGCTGCATCACCGCCACGAGCAGCTCACAGAGAAACGGGCTTTCAGTGCCCAGATGCATCGACCAGCTCGGTGCGACAGGAACACAGCGGCCACGCGTCACTCTGCACGCCAACGACTCAGAATGCATCCTTCTCAGCGCTCAGCTCCACGCACGCGGAGCACACGGCTTTAGCAGGTGACAAGTTGGGGGAGGAGATTTTAAGGGGGTATTTATTTCTATACAAAGGGAAAGAAACACAGCGGCGTATCTAAAACCTTCCTAATTTTACAATAGAAGAGTAATATAATTTACAGTTTTGTAGGAATAAAGTGAGTCCCTGTGACACTAATGTGGTATGTAAGCCAGTCCAACAGTCAACACATAACTCTGAATTTTTCACCGTGCACATAAATGTCCAGCAGCCGGCACAATAGGACAACTCGGGCTGCTCAGCAGCACCGCTGCAGGAAGCGGATGGCAGGTCACTCCTTCCAGCTCTAAGACGAGCTGTCCTCACACGTCTCGGCACCCCGGAGCAGGGATGACGTTGGCGCTGGTCGTCTCCACGAGAGCGGACTGGGAGGAGGTGGAGTACGGACGGGGAGGAGGTCGAGGACGGGGGGGGGAGCGACGAGGTGCCCGGTGACGGCTGCTTAGCCTTGAACGTCGCATGTCGCCGGTGAAGCTAACGGACAAACTGAACAACAGGGGACTTGTTGCTTTCTATATATAGATATGTCATCGCTCTCTGGTTGGAAGACTGTGATTATGAGATTATTGTCACTGATAAACAGTGAGACAGCAGAGGGCCCCTCCTTGCTAATGCTGAGCAGATTTACAGACACGTGTGTGAGACAAAAACAAAACAAAAAAAAAAAAAACATCCCAGAGCTCCGTGTGACCACTCTCAGGTGGGAGGGGCGAGCAGAGGCCGCAAACTTCCTCCATGAAGTCACACAAACGGAACAAATATCAAACTCCAGCCCACTCAGGACGTCTCTGTGGTCGTACCTGTCCGAAGTCGTCGGGGTATAAAAGCGGTCAGTATCTCACCATGTGGCTCTGCTGGGACTGCGTGGCGCCGTACGTCGTGGCGCCGTTGGTCGGCGGTGCCAGCTGCGGCGCGTCGGGTCGGACAAAGCCCCGTCTGTCGATGAGGCTGCGCGCCGGGGGTGGGGGGGGGGGGGGGGGGGGAAACAAAAGAGGGAAGCTTTTAGGGATTCATTTAAAAAAAAAAAAACTACAGCCAGATTGACTCGTTGCAAGGTGGGAGGAGTTAACAGAGCACAAATGACCTTTGTGTGTGTCTGTGTGTGTGTATATACGTGTACGTGTGTGTGGTCATGGGCCAGATGGATGTGATAATGGCCATTTATCAGCCAGATACAGGTTGATCGGACACAGCCTCTGCCCCCACCAGACACACAGTCAGTTGAGGTGTTAACGCTGCGAGCGGGGTAATCATTTAACAGAAAGCGCGTTGACAGTGCCGCCTCGTGGGACTCGGCTGGATTCAGCCGGAACGAGGTGTGCTAGAATCACGGAGACAAGACTCATGCGAACCCAGGTTCTTGGGCGGTGTGGAAGAGACGAGCGTAAAAAAAACACAAAAACAAAACATGGAGGCCGATGACAGAGAAAGTGCGAGCTGAGGTCTCATTTCAGGTGATGAAATGTAGGAGGGGGTTTGGTCTCTGCGCGTGAAGCGGCGTTGCTCGCATAGTCCGACACCGAGGTGAAACATTCCTGTCTTAGGGGTGGACCCAGCTGTGCGGTGTCTGCAAATAGCCACATAACACACACACACACACACACACACACACACACACACGCAGGGCCATATGGCAGCCACCTGTGCACTAAGGACTCTCCTTTACCGCCCACTGGAATCATTATCGGTGACTTAGGGCTCGTGAGTCAGACCCACTGACTGGTTGTTGATGCCACATGTGACATTTTGTACATTGCACACGCGCGCGCTCTTAAGTAAAGGCAGCGGTAAAGGCAGCGGGTCGCGCGGGATAAGATACGTCGGTGACGTCTTGACAGCGTCCTTTTGAGTCCTGTATCTACACAGTGGGTACGGTGCACAGTAAAGATAAGAGCCGATAGAACGCGTCTCTGTCGAGTGAGGGAGCACGAACGCATTTGAAACTGTGATGAAAGAAAAAAAAAAAAAAAAAAAGAGCCGTGTCAGTCTCAGGAATCGAGAAGTGAAAGAAGCTGGGAGGGAGTGTGCTTTCTGACATTTGCAGTCACATGGACATGAGAATGTAGCTGCGACAGCTGCCAAGTATTTGTCAAATCGATCGAACGGTGTGAAATCTAATGCACTGAGCCAACTTTGATCTTGGATTCGGTTGAAATGGGCTTGAAACACTTTCCGCTGTATCTTAGTAGCTATGTATAGAGAAAAGGCTGCAGGCAGACCGCTTTCAAAGCCGCTCTTCACATCAAAAGGAGTCTCGACTAACAGTTCTATTTCGGCCCTTTGGACAAAACTCAAAATTACACTGAGGGGGGAAGGGGGGGGGGGTGCAGCAGTATATGCTCATCACGTGAGAATCACAACAGGCACACACAGGTCGTACCTTGGTGGCAGGGGTCCACACAGTGCTGCACAGCAGTTGGTGAATATATTGCCATGGCTGTACGGGTTATAGTTGTCCTTTCCTCTTTTAGAAGACCACGAACCTTTTATCTGGAAGAGACCATGCAACAAAAGATGATTGATGAAGTACCACTGCGAGAAAAACAGATGTCTCGTCTGGGGTGGGCATCGAACTTGTGACGTCCTGTCTGCCTACCTTCAGTATCCGTCTAACAAGTATAAAATAAATAAAGACAAAAAAATCATGAGAATTTTTTGTATGAATAAAATATAATTTCATTTTTCTGTTCATGTGCAGGAAAAAAAAGGCTATTTTCCTGCCTGCATTGCAACAAAAATGTTTATTTTAGTACATGCGTCATTATGTCTGACGTCTGCGTCATACTCACATCTTCATTGGTGGTCTGGTTGGAGCTGATCAGGTAGGTGTGGAAGCCTGAGAGGCCCACTATGGACCAGACCGAAAAGAAACACACCACCACCTCCAGCACAGTGACACAACATCATCAAGGAATAATTCTTTCACTAAATGGGAGAATGGCTTAAATAAAAAACAAAAACTGCGGCAGAAAGACAATAACGTCAAAGCCCGGACGCGCAGAGACACATGACGGACCTTCTGGAGCCAGCTAGCCCATTGACCTACAGCCAGTGGTTCCTAGTTACCAGCTCATCTGGCTGGGACTAATTGCCTCTGCTCCACATGAAAACACAGACACTGAGGAATCTAAAAGCAAAGAAGACACAGCATTTAACATAATATCTTATCCATGACTCCCTGTATGCGTATTGGTAGGTCCGTACAGCTTAAGCTACTCGGTCTGTAAAACTACACTAAATACCCACAATCCACGCTTTCCTCTGTCTTAATCCCCCTCTTCTTTTTATTTCTTCCTCCTTAGCAAGGACAAAACATGTCATCATTCACCAAGTACAAAGGACTGCTACAATGCTATCGACCGTAATTCCCCTTTATTCAAGTCCTGAGGGAAACGGACCATTATCAGCTCGGCTGTGAACACATGTTTCTGCCAGGGAAATAGTTATCGCACCCAGCCATAGAGAAATGGTAGAGATAGATAGATGGATTGAGGGGGGGGGAGAGAGAGAGAGAGAGATGGAGACAGACAGCGTCTTCAGCCTTAGAAATAGCATTGGTATTATTTAGATTAGATCCATTGTATTCCGTCTATCCTCGCTCAGATTATTGTATTAAATTGATGTATTGGAAGCTGCTTGGATTTACAGTTAAAAACTATGGTCATGTGGTGAGAAACGTAACTTCACGTCATGTCAAAGAAGTACTATGACCCTGCAGAGAATGGACGTGAATGCGTTGAAATGTTGTGGGAGTGTTTTGGCTGAAATGGTTAGTCCAGTCACTGCAGACAGAGGAGTATATAAAGAAAGACAATCACACTTAAAAAGGACACCCGTTTGCACAGTAAATGCCAAAGGTCAATCACTGAAAGGATATCTGGCAGGACTGTCTTTGAGAGCGGTGAGGAACCCGAATCGATGGGAGCCTGTGAACGGAGAGTTTCCATTAGGACGTTACACACTTGCGTTGGCCAATACTTACACGCCACCACACACACACGCGCATTAAACAACAGCCATTGAATGATATCGGGTACTACAACACACTCTGGGGCCATCTATTAGCTAAAGTCCCTTTGTTGGTGAAAGCTGAAGTGTCAAGATCCACCGAGCAGGGCGTCGTAAGAGCGCTTACGTTACTTTAATGAGGTCGGCCTCAGGAGGAAGCGGTTTGCGTATCTGCGGCTGTTAGCGGTGCACCGGTTGCAATCTTCTTTCCGATCACCATTTTTCTTTTTTTTAATTTAGAACTACGAACGTAGAGCAGCATGCATGAGGTGTGATGAAGAGTCTCTTCACTTGTATTTCACTCACTAAAGTTAAAAACATTGGAGATACATTTTTTTATGTTTATATTACAATAATATCAGTCATACTTTGTAGGTAAGTGAAGAAATTGTGTTGTGAAAATGAAATACTGCGACGGCCTTCATTAGAGAATGTATTGAGTCTATACTGTGTACTGCCATTAGAGTCAAGATATTTTATTAATTTGTATCTATTTGCACCAACGCCTACGTTTGCTTATCAAATTAAATGATCTCCGACACGACCCGCTGGCTGCACATGGTGCCAGAGCAGCTAGAGGGACCATTATAGATTAAATGTCTGATTAAGTTAAATGTTGCAAATGTTTTTACGGTTGTTCTGTCAAAGCTCATTTTGGACTTCCGGGTGTGTATGTGTGTGTTTCAAAACCGCTGTGTGTGTGTGTGAATCAACAAATTAGTGAAATAAAATTAAGTTTGGAGGACTGAAACTAATTCTGACCTCAAGGTTTTTTCCAAACTGTATATGGTAGTACATGGAGTACACAGCACTGTATATGGTAGTACATAGAGTGCACACCACTGTATATGGTAGTGCATACCACTGTATATGGTAGTACATGGAGTGCATACCACTGTATATGGTAGTACATGGAGTGCATACCACTGTATATGGTAGTACATGGAGTACACATCACTGTATATGGTAGTACATGGAGTACACATCACTGTATATGGTAGTACATAGAGTGCACACCACTGTATATGGTAGTACATGGAGTGCATACCACTGTATATGGTAGTACATGGAGTACACAGCACTGTATATGGTAGTACATCGAGTGCACACCACTGTATATGGTAGTACGTGGAGTACACACCACTGTATATGGTAGTACGTGGAGTACACAGCACTGTATATGGTAGTACATGGAGTACAGTGAGTGTGATGCTTCAGACTGACTGAACACAGTAGTGCTTCAATCTACAGAGAGAAAAGAGGATTAATCAGCAAATCAGTTTAAAGTAGATAATCTTTTCCTGTTATTTCTTTCCCAGAGTAACATTGACCATTAAAGGTCATCTATGCATAAATAAGCCCCCCCCCCCCAACGGTCCACTGGAAAGATGGGAACAAGCCAGAATGCTGCTGCTTTTCACAACGCCCACTTACAACCTGCTGGCTCAAAACACACCAAGAGCACAGAGGAGTGTGTGTGTGTGTCTGCACCATGCCGGAGCACATTTCCCCCCCCCCCACCACCACTACCTCAGCTACTTACGCAAAATGATGTGTGTGATGACGAAGGAGAAGATGAAGATGGTGAGGAAGGAGAGCGAGAGAATGAACATGTAGAAGAAGCGGTAGTTCCTCCGTCCCACGCAGTTCCCCACCCAGGGACAGTGGTGGTCGAAGCGCTCTGCGTGGACACAGAGACACAAGGGGGCCCACAGACCAGGTTACGCACACACTGAAAATCTGTTTAGAAATTGGGTTTTTCCTCCAGAAGAGGTCTGCCATTAGTCCTTGCTTTAATACTTCAACCATCATTTATATTTTGTTATTTTAGCACATTCCAACCCAAGAGTCCCGATCCCCACGAAATTGGGGGAAAGGGGAAGTTTCCTCCTGGGTCCCGGCATAACAACACACACATTTTTCACATAGCGCACGTTGGCTGTTTATAAAACAGCAGAAGAAAAGTAACAGAAGGAACATGAGTGTGTTTGGCTGAACCCGTTCCCCAAACACTGGGTCTGTGTGAAAGAAGCACTTTGCGACGTTTTCACGACGTTCAAGGGTTTTGTTGTCCAGACTGCTGGGTTCCTTCAAAAAAAATGTTTAAGTTACATTAAAACCCGAAGGGACTCAACCCCTTTATCGTTGTACTTTCTCAGATTACAAGAGCTGAAGGCTTATCGTTAGAGTGATTATTCACTCAGTCACAGTCCTATCATCTCGCACGGTGGGCCGCTGGCTGCGCCTTAAGGCGGTGACTTAACTTATTAATCAAAGCCGCTATTGGTTTAGTGAAGTGGTACGACCTGCTTACCTAATCAATGCCTCGTTAAAGTAGGCTTGGGAAAGTCAACTCCGCCTCTATTCAGACAGACGCAATGACCAGGCGATGATGGACAGGCACCGTCATGTGACCCGTAGGGATCCTCACTCACTCATGTGAGATTACACAGCTTAAGGTTAAACATCACAGTGTGAAACAAAGTTTCACTGATGATTATTATCCGCCAATATGCAGAGAAATATGCAAAGTAGACATTGGTATTCATGCTTTTCCAATCGCTGATTTCTTAAATGCCAACAATCACGTACAAAAATACAAGCTTTTCTGCTCTCATAGTATGAATTGTGGGGTTTTTATAAAAAAGAAGACACTAAAACAAAGTAAACTGACATTTAAAATATTCTATGTTTTTTTTAGAGCAGTTGAAATGACTTAGCCTGAAGCCTTGTAGACCAGCTGCTATAATCAAACATTTTTCATCAATATTTGTGAAGATCGGTACGTGATCGTGGATCTGGAAAGGTTCTATTGGTGCTGATCCGGTCTGTGACACAATGCGTGACTCTGATCTGATTTGCTTTGATATAGCCTTAGTTTGCTTGGATAGCATCGCTACTCCAGAGACTTTCATTAGATAATATTCTAATGACCTGTAATTATGCAAATCAGAGGACGGAAAGCAGCAGAAGGACATACAATCCATAAAAGGATTACAATTACAAAGGCAACGTTTAAATAGCATAAATAGTCGCTTTTAATAGCAACCTTATTATTAATAGAGCTCCTATGGCCTTATCTTTTCGTTAAATTGTGCTCATTTAGTTGAAAGTTTTGTTTACATGGTATTTTAATTTTCCTCCTTTCCTCCCTCTAAATGCTTCTTAAGTTTCCATGGAAAGTTTTGACCTTGAGCAATCCGAGAGCCTTGCTACCCTACTAACACGGACAGTGACACCTTGTTAGCATTTAGTATCTGTGCATTGTGTGTGTGTATATTATATATATATATATATATATATATATATATATATATATATATATATATAGGAAAAAGGAAAAGAAAAGCGATTTGTGTGTGACAATCTGCACACTTACATGCTTTGTCCATCACTCCCACGGGGATAACCCTCTTAAAAAGGAAGTGAGAACTAGATTCACATCCTGTGCTTCCACAGGGGAAGCCCGATCCATTCTGCCTGCTGACTTATTTAAGGGTTTGTTAGGGCCCTCGTGTTAGCGGATCCAAAGAGGAGACACGCGTAGAAGGTGGAAGCGCTCGCATCGCTGTTTTTTCCCCCGCCAATGTAGTTAGTTGCTCTCGTGGATTCTTACTGACTTAAAAATAAATTTAAAAAAAAAATCATTGAACCAAAGTTGGTAAAAACTAGCCTGCCATCTTATTATTCAGCTGCCGGTCTGTCTGCTTTGCTGCCAGTGTGCAGCTGCCACAAGCTCATCCTTCTCTCTTTTGTCTACTACTTCCTCATCTCTTTCTCGCAGGTTTTCAATCAGCGCCATCTCTGACAAGGAATTAGACATTCTAAGACGGGCTGGTGACTGATGATCAAAACTTTGATGAAAAACAAGAAAGACACAGACACACAGGTTTCTGTGCTTCCGTCTGAATGTTTTAGTAATCGTCTCGTGCTCTTCCCTTTGTCTCCAGGGAATGCAGATGTGACGCGCGGTAAAAACACAACCACTATGCTGCTTTTCCCCTTCTTCCCTGTTGTTCTCATGGTAACCATTCCCTCCTCCTTCCCTCTGTGCGAATGGGAATGCATCTCAGCTAGTCTACAGTATACCCCCCTTTAGGTATGCACAATAGACTAAACATGCACACTGTCCCTTGTGATTGCGTTTGTCAGACGCATGTTGACGGTTTGTTTAAATACAGGTGCACATATGAGAGGAAGTGGTCATGGTTTAACGGTTTGTCGATAATCTTAATTTCTCGAAATCAATTTGGTATCAAAGCGCAGAGAGACGAACACGGCGTTCACTCACCCACACAGTTGTCACAGAGGCTGCAGTGGGAGGCTCGGGGCGGCCTGAAGATCTTGCAGGTGAAACAATACTTCAGCTTGACCGTTTGGCCGTTGATGACCACCTCCTTGGTCCTGGGGGGAGGCCTGTAGCCCGTGCTGCCATTGGCCACGTCTTCGTGACCATGAAGAGAGAGACAAGAGAGAAAATAAAAATAAATATCTAGTCAACAAGGCAGAAATGACCACAGTGCGTTCTCCCCGTTTCACAGAGGCCCCAAAAGCCTTGAACGTACAGCACGTGTTGGGAATATTCAGGTGGCAAAAAACAACTTTAATGTGTTTATTTCAAACTTCTGGATTGGAGACGGTACAAATTCAAGCGTGTCCATCTTCCATTATTTATTAAGAATAAAAATTACTACTAATACATTACAGCAGTTTTTTACTCTTTATTTAGTGTGTAAAACCTTGAGAACCTACCAAAGTAAAAGGTCCATTATTTGTAAGATGAGCTAGTAGAATCCACTAGATGGTACCCATGGTGATGGGAATCTTCTAATCGACTGATATGCAATTATCTCTAGCTGTGCTAAAGGTATATGTCATTATATCTGTAGATTAAAAAGGTTTGAACATGGACAACCCACGCAGCTCATTATATCGAATTAGTTCCACCAGTTTAGCTCTTTTGTACAAGCTGTAACAGATTCAGCGCCAAACCCTTTGTGCTGCAGATGAAACCAACCAACCCAGAGCAAGCATCTCCGTCCCTCCTGAACAACACCAAATCGGCTGCTGCCCTGACTTGAAACCGGATTCAGGAACAAGTCTGGAATTGAACCCTCAGACTGTGAGACAAAAGAAAAGAAGAAGAAGAATGCTGGCAAACTGCTTCAAGCGGCCTTTGGGGGGAGTGGGACAGCTGTGAGGACATAGGAGGATACCGAGGACCTTCTAAGGCATGCGAAGAAGGTGGATTCTGCGTCACGTGTGTAGGAAGAACACCTGTGACATCATTTACACGGAGGCCCGTTGCATTGCTCACAGAGCGGGCACGCGGTCGGTGTGCGCGGGAGGGGGGGGGGGCTCGAGAGGATCGCGGGGGCGTTTGACATTTCCAAAAGGGGAGCGGAGGAAACGACCAGCCAGTCTTTGGTTTGAGTTGAATGTGTCTCCATCGCGATCGATGCGGACCCAAACGTTCTCTACGCCGCGCATCCGCTGCACTTCTGAGACAACAAACGTGAGGGAGAGCAGTTCACTGCAGGGCTGAACCACCAGGAGAGGCTCGTGGGTTCAGGTGTGGTCATATCGGCACAGAGCAATGACAACAAAACCAAGTCCCTTCTGAAGCACGAGAGGAGACTTTGAAAAAACATTTTTTTGGAGTGGTTGGGAAAGAAATGATGTCAGGGAGATAAATATATATGATATGATGTATGATATGATGCGTTGAAGTCATTTCAAACAGACGGCAATTGGCAGCCGCCTCCTAAGGCCGTGTTTTAACATCAACTGTCACCAACAGTCAAAAGTCGTCACAGGTTGAGATTTCATTTCTAAACTGAAGTCATATTTGACGTCTTTTTACTGCTGGACAGTCATTTTTAGCTTAGTGTCTAGATGGCTGAGAGTTTAAAGCTAAAATAAAGATTGGACACACACACAAACACACACACACACACACACACACACACACACACACACACACACACACACATATATTTAAATGAGGATTCAATGTCAGCCAAACTGTGCTGGGCGTTGCCTGTTGAGGTATAATGTGAAACTAATTGCTCTCCCGCGGAGGAGGAGAGAAAACTGGGACCTTTACCTCCACAGATGGAGACGTGTACAGTGATGAAGGCTATTAGCTAACATACAGACGCGCGCTGACCTCCACCCGCCTGCCAAGATGAACCAGCACCAGCTAATTCAGGTCCAGTCCAGCAGCGATTTCAAGGTCTTACAGAAAAGCTGACTAGACAAAAAACCCTTTCAAAACACAATGGGTCTTTTCGATCAGGAAATTAAAAGATATTAAGGCTCAAAGATTTTCCCACTTAAGATTCTGACAAGAGTACTTTCTTAATCCCAAAAGACTGAAGATCAATTCTCTAAATACGACAGCTAAAATCCTTCTGCGGTCTTCAAAGAAAATACAAAAGGTTTCGTAAGATGAAGACTTTTTGAAAATATGTCAAAGTTTGGCTGCTTAAGTTTCACTTCCACTGAAATGATCACTCCCGTAAAATATCTTTTACTCAAATACATGACACGAAGAGGCTGAGGGGTTCCTTTATGGATAAAAGGTCAGTAAATACAACTTCCTTCTTTTTCAAAATAGATTCAAACACGTCTTCCCCGGGGAATTTGAGTCAACTGCTGCATCCAATATATTTCAAGAAACTTCATACAACGTCAATGTTACGCCACCAACCGTCTGTAGGGTCTTCTTTATATCTGTGCTATTATTTTCCCTGTGTGGTTATAAATGCTTTAGCAGTCTCGTATTCAAGCCATGAAATCACCAAACGCTTACGCCGTGATTCATATTTATTTCACTGCGTTTTACGGGATTATCTGAAGGTTGAATGGAGGCTATTCACCGGTTTGCCAACTACACAAACAGATTTTTGCCTTACAAAAAGACTCTTAACACTAGATTGCTTCGAAAGAATCGTTGTTCCAGAACAGGTTCCAGCTCCTCACCTGACAAAAGAACTGCACATGTGGATAATCATCACGGAGGAAGGAGATAAGAAAGGGGTCCAGCGACCTCAGGCGGCCGTAGGAGACAATCTGTTGCTAATATCACGTCATCTGTTGCGTCGAGCGGCACCTGTCGCACCGTTTAAAACAGGAGAGGCCCGACGAGCTTTGCGTGACATTTAAATAGGCGCGCCAGAGCCCCTCCAGAGGATTATGGGACTTTTGATGCAGCGCCAAGGCGATTTGAATGTGGGTTTCTGCAGAGCATCATTTTGGCTTAATGCAGGCATAATGGATGGATCCGGAGAGAGTGGAAGCATAAAGGCTCAGTCCAAGCCAGTGTAATTCCGCCTCCACGGAAAGCTCGTTTTGCCTCGTCTCCATTAAAACAGCCGAGCAGACGCTCCACACCGTCTTCCGGGCAGGTTTTCTCCGTCTCCGTCTCAACTCCTCCTTCCCTCGACGACACTCTTCAGTCATAACGAGAGAGGGCAGGCCCGGGGTCCACGCACAAGCGATCCACGAATGAGTGGAGATGTCAAGCGACCTTAGCAAAAAGATCTTTCCCACGAGGCCGCACACCTATTACGCATCATCCAGGCAACGAGTCCTGACGGGAGACACGTGACCTCGGGGCGGTTGGGTACACGGAGACCCAAATCAACGCTGGGGGCGCGGACCGTGGTTGGCCGTTGATTCGATGCAAGGTCTTCATTCTAACCGCATCTCGCCACCTAGCTGTAAGGTATATACAGTATATAAAAGGGGCTTTGACACTGGCTCGAGAGACGTTGCTTCTGACACCCCTCGCTGTGAGGGACCACATCTTGGGAGTCACTGAAGCATCGTGGGAGAGGAGGAGTCGACACAGCCTTGTGAACGGCACGATCCAGGACTGTGAACGTGAATGGGTGCCAGCTTTTTAGATGTTTTGGGGTATGGATGAGCGCAGCTTTCAGCATTCAAGGGATCCAACTGCGAAGACAGACATACGCAGCCAGCCTCCAACACCTTGTGGGGTTCAAAAACACGGCTGATAATGAAAAGAGCCTTAGTCAACTCACACATTTGCCCCGAGCCTCAGCAAAGTGCGCGTAACAAGCGGAGCTGGAAGCTCAGCAGGCCTGTTCACAGCGTCGTATCGCTACAGGCAGAGGAGGCTGGATCTAATGTGATTAGGCTGGATCTAATCGTGGGGAGAAGCTCTGACTGGGGTCGCTCGCTTTCTCGTGCTCTCAAATCTATGCTTGGTACACTGACAAAACCAGCCACAACAAAACATTTCACAGCGTATAAAGTGCTAAACACGACGTTATCAAAACAGGGTGCAAGTTACGCCGGGTTAATAAATTGCTTCTCCCCTAATATTGAAGTAATAAACATCTGTATTGATTAGAAAAAACCCAATGTGTTCGATTGAAATCCATTTAAATTGCATCAGCTACCAAAATACCACAGTACAGTAGGGATTTTTAGTGTGGACAACTAGAGGATCATCCCATTACACAGAGAAAATATATTTTTTACAAGCAGCACAGTAGAAAAGCCCAGTAAGGCCAAATTGGGTTATGGCAATAAAGCCCTTTTCAGAGGTGTCTGATATTGGTGGACGGATCAACTACGGCCCGATACACCACCACTTCTAATCAGCTTAATCTCGAGTCCGGCTGCACATTGGCTGTAGATGGTACGGAGACACGACAAGAAAAGACCAGCTTCACATCCAGAGCACTACAGTCCGCACATATTCACTTCTATAGTCACGCAAGGCCCTAAATGTCATCACGGCCTCGACTGATGTCCATCCTTCCTCCAGCAGCACAAGCTCTGCTGGCAGCTCTGAGAAGAAGAAAAAACAAAAAAACAGCACGGCTGCCCTGACATACACCAGCTAGCTTGGACAGTATCAGGTGGGAGGGAGGAAAACAGGGAACTACGGCCATCTCTCCCTCTGATTACGGCTTCAGAGAGACTTCTGGATTTGGCGAGCGGTAGCTGAGCGGATGCCAGCCTGTCTGGTCGTGACATATCGGGGCGGGCGGGGCAGACACGAGGAGACATCAAACGCAGCCCGCCGAAAAGACAAATCCGCTCTCGTCTGCACCACAGGCGGAGACGAACAACATGCTCCGCTTCCTTCCTGACCCCTCCCCGTTTCCCCCGCAGCACCGCGGAGGCGCAGACAGCATTTCCGCTGCACGAGGTGTAACGTCTTAGCCCTCCAACCCTTTGCTAACCTTAACCCAAGCACAGGGAGCGTGAGCCAGCTCCGTGTCTCCTATTGTACAGATATTCCGTCCCCCCCTCCCACCCCCCCGTTGCTTAGTCAACAGATCAATAGGAGCGGTGTCAAACCTGAGCCTTGAAGCGCTTTGACGTGAAAACATCATCATTTATTTATGAGGCTGCTGGTGAATTAGTGTCGGTAGAGATACTACGCTTCAAACGGCTACCGGAGAATGACAGGGAGGAAAAAGAAAGAGTGAAATAAGCAACTCGATAAATGAAATGAGTTTCTGAATTTTCCCCACTTCAGGCAAACAAAGCGACCTTTACCAGTGGCTTAAATCCAGCATTGTTAGTTGAAGGATACAAAGCATCTGGAGGATTTGTGTATAAATGCCCATTATATAACAAGACAGATTCCTTTAAACAGAAGAAAATATCACAAGAACGGCAACACACTAAAGCATTATTTGAGTCTGCTGCTTGAAGCTGTTCTACAGTTGAGACAAGCTTCACTTTTTAATGTAAATGGACTCCTTGAACATCTGTCTGGATGCATGAGTTAGTGATGATCTGTGAAATTGAACTGGTAAAATGAAAGATACAATTACCAATAGGAATGACGGTAAAAAAAGAGCCACGTTAGAAATGTATATTTTTTGGTGGATATTTCCTTTGGGAAAAGCACTATTCATAATTTCGCCCCCTGTGAAAACAATAATTCAGCTACAAGCAATAACACAATCCAGTGTTAAATAATTCCATTTCACACTTGAGAATAAGGAGCATAAAAGCCAAATTGCGATGAAATGATGCCGGTGAGGCTGGCAGAGTGTGGGATTTAGGTCAACACTGTTTTTGCACATATTTTCAGCCTTTAATTTGTCTATCCTTTGAAATAAAAAAAAAACAAATGCTTGCCTTTGTAACACTGTTGCCCAGTGCCCGTTTCGGCCCACTGCCCCAAGCCCTCTGCGCTTTACCTTCCGTCAAAAAGCTTTTAAGTCGCTTAATGAGATTAATTAAGTCGGCCAAGAGTTTGTTTAACGAGGCCCCGGTGGCCTGAGGCACTGCAACACCCAACGCTGGCCAAAACAAAAAGCTTTGCATGCCAAATTAACAAAAAAAAAAGGACCAAAACTTTGATGGGGGTTTTAGAAAGAGGGTTTAAAAAGTTAAACCGTGGGGTAAAGTGTGGTAATCCATCTAGCTACAGATAGTAAACTGATATTGTTTTGAGTGTAAAGTCAAATGTGCCCTTCATTAGAAGGTCTGACCAAAGCCTAGTCTAAATTGCAGAAAGAAGAAGCCTCAAATTGTTTTGCTAAAATTGCATAGGTAGTACAGAAATCACAATAATCTAAACAAGTACTGCGTCCAGATAAAGGGTTCCATGCATTCATGTGTTTATTTTCAGACTGAATCCTCGTCAGAGTGCTGTGTCAGCAGTTTTCGGACTCACGCCGAGCTACCAGTCAGTTACATCACCAACAGATTTATCTTTCACATCACAAAATTAGATTGAGAAGTTATCCAGACAAGATTCTCCCCCCCCCACCCACTAAATACAGCGGTAACCCTTGGATACGGAGGAAGAAAATACATGGAAAACAAAAGCCACTTGGTCAAAGCTCAGCCTAAACGCAGGAGTGAGTCAGCAGAAGCTTGATCCTCATTTGGTTGTCTACCAACAAAGATCTCCCTCAGAACAATGCAAACGCAAAGACTAATACAGTATTTAAAATAAAAGGCCGGGAGGACGGGCCTGGAGAAACCGGGGTAAAGGGAAGTCGGGCGAAAACCCCATTGGGTGGTTTAAAACTTAAAATTAGTAAAAACAAACATTGAAAAGGGAGACTTACCTATTTGCCGCTCCAGGTCAGCTGCTTCATCGGGGTTGGCCCTGGGCAGCACCCCCGGGTCACTGAAGCTGGTTCTCAGGAGCGTCCCCAACACGAACAGGAACAGCACGCCTCCGACGACTGGGATGACCGGGGTCAGCTGGCGGGCCAGGAACGGACAACTGGTCGGACAGGAGGGGGGGGGGGGGGGGGATAGAGATGGACAGATGAGCAAATGGCAAAGAGACACTGCCCGGCGTCCAGGAACGCGTGACGCGCTCAGTAGTGAAGGCTCCAACAGCAGGAACCCTCGGGAGCATTGGACAAACATCGGGGCTGACGAGTGGCACGCGTGAGGGTCCGCGTCTCCCCCTCGTTGTTTAATCTGCTCCATTGAGACAACGTGCCGTGATCCCGTTAAACGTCTACCGGTGCAGGTGGTTAATACCGTAATCGCATGTAGTCGTTTCATCTGCTAGATCTCTGCTCCATGGGATTGCGCTTGGGGTCAGCAGAGAGATGGCGTTCCATACAAAAGGAAACTAAATGATCATGCGGGAACCATACGTTTCCGGGGACGCTGTTGTGCAATTAAAAATAACACTGTTGAGCCACGTCTCCCAATAGCGTAATGTGTTTACATTAAGGCTCTCGTTCATCCACTCATCTAAAAAAAAAAAAAGGCAAAATGCAAAGCGGTTGGGTTAATCATACAGTTATTGATTCTTTTTTGTGGTTGCTAAAAGTATCAGTATCAAACACTTATGGCTTAATTGGAAATGTCTCCATGTCTTGAGGATTTAAGTGCAGAGTGTCTGCTTATGGTGACTGTACGAGTTATTGCATTTACCCAGCTGTAATGCATTATTTACTCTTGCAGCAGAGAAGCACAGATGCTGAATTGCCTTGGATGAAGATAATGTGGACTGCGGTCCATGATTTAAAAAAAATGAATGCAGAGAAACCAGGCATACACTTCATCATCATCAGCAACATTAATAAAACTTAATGAGGCAACACAGGTCAATTGCGCCGCGTCCCTAATGTTACAGAAATGCTGCACCAAAGCTTTTTTTCCCCAAAATGTCCCACTGTACCGTTTAAATGCAATGCGTGTTACAGTAGAATGTAAGAATGCGTGTATGTTGCCGATGGACGTCATGCCTCCCTCCCCCTGCCTATCTAAACGGGCCTTCAGATGGTCACTCCTTGGGAGGCCAGTTACATCCGCTGATCCGTGCCAGCAGCAGTTATTCTGATAAACCAAGTAAAACTAGATTTAGGGTCCCTTGGGTCCCTTCAGTAACAGCGGATGAGGAGAGGTTGTAAATATGGGTTTTGGGGCATTTACGACGATTTGCTGACTCGGCCACAGCGTACGCCCATGTGATGCAAGCCCGGCAGAGAGGGTGCACACCTCCTGTGCATCAGGAAAACAACATTTCAGCCGTAGCATCCTGTAATGTATTACAGTCAGAGAGTAAGGAACATCTAATGAAAAAGAAAACGTTTTAAAAGTAATAGTAAAGTACATTGTGCACTGTAAATGGTGTTATAATAGTACCCAAATGTAAGCTTGTGCTTAGTGCACTTATTAAAAAGGAGGGAATGTCCATCGTATTGTAAAGAGCAAATGTCCCCTCCGAGATGAACCATGAAGAAGAGCTGGTGAAAAAATAAGCCAAAAAATAATAATAATTGTTTAAGAAAGAACGGTTTGCTTTAACTGGCAGAAAGGAAACAAAAAACAAAAACATTCCAGCAGATTTTCTGACCGTTTAGGAAGTGCTGAAAGGACAATTTTTTAATAAACGCTGAAAGGAGAGGAATACTCCAGATGTGCGGGGAAATAACTTGTCTGGAGTGTAATCAGTGCAGGAAAAATGCATCATCATCACCGCAAACACCCTGTTGGTGATATTCCCCCCTTTTTAAACATTTTTTAACATTAGCATTTTCATTACTTGTATTCATGCAAAGTTAATGCTGGCAACTACATCTGTAACATTAACCCTTGTTGATGCTCACTGTAGTGCTGAATGCCTGAGGCCTGTGCTCAAGATATTCTCGCAGTCATATGACTGTGACATGGCTTGCTGAAGAAAAAAAAGGAAAAAAATTAAATGTACAGTAATTATACAAAGAAATATTTTAGAAACAGGATCTCCTTTCGAATAAATGTTTCGCTAGCCAAATCAAAGTGTTCAACATTTCTTTGCTTGTAATACTCTCCTTTCTATACATGGCTTGTAAAAGGCACTACATTATCTCATGAACAGGAGTTTCCAGATAATAATCTCTCCTCTGTTTTGTGGAGCTTAGTTTGCACCTTTAGTCTGGGGACATTACTCCCGGTTACACGTGTCCTCGTTGTGTTTGCACGCCCTCTGGCATATCGGAGAATAATGCACCCAACAATAAACTTACGTAGCCTACTTGGCGCTCCAATATAAACAAAAGTAAAAAAACTTGTCATCTGGCGAGTGTTGATGGAGTGGCAGACAGAGCAGAAGTCTTTAGCTGTGTCGCAACGCGTCGGACATCAGGGACATTATGAAAGGGCGGCCATGCGTCACAGAAAGTGACAGAGACCGAACACAGAAGACGTTAGAAAAGGGAGGATTGATGCGACAAGGCGGCCTCTACGTGGACGCGCTGCACGTGGGCCACATCTCGCCCGGTTTATGAGCGCCCTGACGCCCGTGTTCGGCAAAAAGAACAAGCAATTTCGGCAGCCATCTTTACAGGGAGGAAAATGGACATGACTAAAGTTAATTTTCATTTTTCCCCCATTTAGTTTGATAGGAAATCTTAAATTTAACTGGGAATTTGAGGGCTTTGTTGCCATGGAGATGGCACATTATCCAATATCAGACATGGTACATTTTCAAAGGGAATGTGGTTACCCTGGAAACAGCCACATGAGTGAGCTGAAGCCTCCAAGGATGAAATCGAGAAACAAAGAAATTCAACAAGACAGACACAGCCTGATACATTTGAAATCATTTGAGTCGACTAAGAAATTTGTTGATTTGTTGAGACTATTTTGGGATTTTATCCAGAAATGGTCTATAATCAAAACACGTTACCAAGAGTGGTACTCTATGCAGCCAGTGCAGTGATTACACTATGCATTGTTCTAGACAGACAAATCTATTTATGGTTACCGTGGGATCATATTAAAAAAAAAAAGATAAAAAAATAAACTCCTCTTGGAATGACTTTCAAAACCAGCTTGTTGAAATCTCCGGGGAAAGAATCCAACAGAAACTCTGCTGTGGAAGCTGTACAATATGAGCCAGCAGTACAAACATCTACTGTGAATTCAAGGTCTGCATTGACTGCTCTTTGATAAATACTCACCGAAAAAAGGTACACATTTACAAAATTGTCAAGGTTGGAGTGAATTAATGACATCTGGAGGCAGCACAATAAAACGATAACAGCCAAAAGGCTTGGGTAAAGCCATCATGATATATGGCCAATAGATCGGCAAGTGACATGAATGCATTTCTCAGCAGAGCAAAGAGGAGCATAATGCACAAATAACTAATGGACTTTAATCAGAGAATGGTTACAAGCCGTCAGACAGCAAGGGGCAGCAGACACATTGTGTTGACATAAGCAAAACCTAATGTTTGCTTTGCACCCAAATCAAGAGGTGCCCGTTGCTTCATCGCTGCTCGTACAGCCGGGAGCACCGAAACCTCAGACAATACTCATCTGATAAGATATTTGGTATTTGAATCCCAAATGATTGAATGATATTGGGAACAGAAACTTCTGCCGTCGATGAACAGCTTGACTAGTATGACGCATAGTGGAAGGTTATTTAAATATCATATAATTTAGTCTCCATTTAGACATGGTGCAACTATTAAAACTATTTCAGCAAATAGACATCTCTGTTGAGTAAATGGTAAGATTAATTGCTGGAATAGCACTACTAATAATAACAAAAATAACTTGGACTACCACTGCTTTAACTGTACTACCTTGTCTTTTTATTGCATCGAGATCCTTGAGCTCCATTTGGTGAAAAGGAACAAGAATGCAAAGTCCAACTTCCAACATTAATTAATGCAGCAGCAGCTAAAATATAGACCTAATGAACAAAAAGAAAATGGTCATACCGTCACACTTCTAAATCTTCCATCCATTGTCCTCTGTTTAGGACACATACATTAAAAGAATAGAAATAGGTTCTCCCGATGCTTCCCGTACTCATTTGCCTCCCAAAGGGTGCATATATCTCAACAATAATCGCCTCCAGATTACTGTTATCACATTTCCCACTAAATCCTCATATGGTGCCAAACTGTTTTTGTTTTAACTCAGCCGAGAGTTAAGCCGGGGGGGCGACTTTCATCTCTACTTGATGTATCCACGTGACGCCTGCCTACGTCACTGCGGGGTCACATGGGATAAACCCAGCCGCCGTTTACTTTCTTCTTCTGCCGCACAGCTTTGAAGGCAATCGATATTCTGTGATGTGCAGAAAAGGGGGGTCTGCAAAACATAGAACACCCGTTTCCCAACGTTAACGGCAATTCTTCCACGTACCTGCTAGAGGAGCGATATGGTTTGCCTGAGAGATATTACTCAACAATGATGCAGTACAGAATACACAAATGTGTCTAAAATGGGCTTAACCTCGTTTTAAAATTGCATTTCAGGCACTTGGCTTCGTGGCCTCTCACTCTAAAGTCACATTACTCATCCGGGCCACACGGATACGAGGCTTTTTCAGCTTTGCTTTTTATTTAGTTTTGCTTTCTTCCAATGGGAGGTAAGGGCAAAACATTAAACTCCTTTTGGCTGCAGCACAAGTCATTTGTCAATGAAACAAATGAACATGACACGCTTTCATAAATCGTCGCAGTTCTGCTCGGACTACTTGGCGGAATCTTAATTTCCTGCCGCCTCTCAGGCAAACGTGTGCAGTGCACGCCACGGCGCGGCCTCCCGAGGCTCGCATCGGTCACGTCTGCATCTGACAGCAAATTCCGTTAGCGTAACCTTCCAACACGTGCTAGGCACTCGATGACTCCTGGCACAGCGCGTCCATGAGCTAGCACGGAGCGGCGCGGTGACAAACAGGGGGTCTGGCTTTGCCTGAAGGCCTGGAGCGGATCCAAGAGAGGAATCGCACGGCAACAAAGGAATTTCCTGGTTTTGGACAGGCGTAGGTAACGGGTCTGCCTCTCGATTAAACAAACCTACTATTTTTCCTGCGCACGCAGCCATCAGATGCACTGCTCCTGCACTGCACTGAGAAGAACAAACATTCTACTACAAAAGGAAGAGCTCGGACTTAACCAGAATGAAACATGATCTATGTTACACACCCAGCTGAAATACTCTTGTGCATTCTTCTTAGTTAAAGTACAGTCAATTACATCGGCCTTATCCCTTCTTCATATCCAACTTTCACTATGGGCACCCTTTTTACAGTTAAGTTGAATCACTCTTTTCAAAATGACCGACTTTTCAGTTGACACACGTATTACGCACTCCAAGAGGCTCATGAAGGGAAAAACATTCGGGCAACCGCACTTCTATCATGTTGAAACCCTAACAGGCAGGTGCAAATGGGCTGTGACCAAAAGCCTCACGGCACATCAGCATTAAAAGAAACAGTCACAACACCCAACACATTGTTTACATTTCGAGTGGATTACTCATTGAGCTTTCTTAGAAATGTCCACTTAGGTAAATGCCAGCCCGCCCTCTCCATGGACTTCAAACTATGTGGAGGCATTCAGGAGAGGATCCATGCAGCAAACCAACGACCAGGAAATCTGAAAGGCGATCTCAGCCTCTGAGTAGGCGAGGTCAAAACCTTCAAATCAGACAAATCTGCGTTGTCGCAATTCCGGCTGAAATGTCCGTAGGACCGGTTCCTTGGCATCTCGTTGTGCTCTGTGCACAGAAAGAATTTCCTCTAAAATAAGGCCTGACGAGCGGATTCCCCTCTGGGCCGCTTTACCGAATGAGACAACTTAGAAGAGACTCAAGAAGAGGGACGTTGGATCAAAGCCCGACGTATTCTTCGATCACTGAAAAGGGTTGCAGCTCTCCTGCCGTCAGGCTTCCGTTGTGGGAGGCGTTGCCCAAAAAAATGACATCATCACTTGACTGTAAATAGTAAACTTATAAGAAAAAAAAAAACATTCACATGTCTGGAGATTATGTAAAGAAGGTCAGCTCACTTTTAAATGTTTTAGACGCAGAAGGTCTGAAAACACCCACACATTATATATATATTCATTCAACCGTTATGCAACACTTGCGCTCGTTCTTTACGAGGCTTGTATGAAGGCCATAAATTAGTCCATCATTACGAAATAGGAGTTTACAGACAATAACAATCCCTCCTCCGCATTGTGGAGCTTAGCTTATGGCTTTTCACCGGTTGAAGCCACAGTCTATGGCCATTTCTATGGGTTACATTTGATGTTTTTTTGATTCGCCCTCTGGCCTGTCGAGAGAATAATGCGGCGCCCGGCGCAGAGTAGAAGCGCCTTAGTACATACTCGGGGGTCACACGCCGTCTGTGGAATTATCGCAAAGCATTACACTTTGGAGGTCTTTGCCAGTTCGGCACTTAGCTCGCTGCCCATCGGTGTGTATGTGGAGCAACTAGCGTCAAAGAATGCTAGGGGTGAACACACTATATCAATGCTGGTAATACAAAAACACCACATGCATGTAGCCACAATTCACAGCGTACGGCCACAGTCTAATGACTGCATCACAGTTTATGGTCCATCTCCAATTTAACGGATTCCAATATCACGTTACACAAGAACCCTTCAAAACATCTGCTTGAGTGAACTTTTTTTACAAGTCATAAGAGAGAGACGGCAACATGTGCAACAACAGCACACATCGGGGGGGGGGGGGGGGGGTTCAGAATAATAAACAGACCAGTGTCTGCCCGTCGCTAACAGAGCTTATTGTGCATGGCTGAGCACCCCTCCGACGGACAAAGACAACACGCTGAAAGGAAACGTGGAGATGTAGAAAGATCTCCTTCTCTGGGAAACCTTCTGTGCATGTCTCCATCCTTCAAACACATCCATTCTAAAGATTGTCTTTAAAAGGAAATATGGAACATACGTCATTGTACGACAATCTAATTCAAAATACCACAATAAAGAAAGATCGACAATTCAAATGACAGGAGAAGGCCTTACAAACAGAATGAGGGGCTGTTCTCCAATATGCTGACAACCGGCGAGAGGGGTTACAAAAACACATCTAATCGAAATGCATTACACTTAATGACAACAGAAGCCAATGTGCAGGTCTGCTGACTATCGCCCTGTCCAATAAATGTCTCCTTTCAGTTGATGGGACTAGAGTCTGTGTGTGTGTGTGTGCGTGCGTGTGGGAGGGAGAAGAAAGCCAGGAGGACCCGGTCAGCCCGGGGGGCATACACAGTTGAACAGGGAGGACAGTGCTGAGCTGAAAAGTAGCTTTGTGGTTGCACAGTGTTCCCTGAAAATGTCCCCTGTAGCCACAACAGAGGTCAGCACACTGGGCCCGGCTCCACTGACAGGCCACAATTTAGGGAAATCAAGCCATCTGAACAGGGGAGCGGTATCATCAGGAAGCATCTGGCATCCTCCATGTGGGTGCTGGGTAACATCCAGGTTCACATGGACACTGCAGTACGTTTCTCCCCCCCCCCCCCTCATTTCAATGTTTGCATCAACTGCTCCATGGTAGAGAGCTGCAAGTGTGAGCCTGGGATGCCCTCTCTTTAGCAGCCTGCCCTTGGGTCATAGGTTATGTCTGTATCTCCGCTGAGGGGGACAATGTACCTAAAGATGAGGTGGTCCAGAGGTCACTGCTGATAGATGTGCAGCATTGGACCTGTGAAGGACTTCACACACACTGGGCATGAAAAGCAGAATACTGCTGATGGTTTGATATGAAAGTTTCCAGTGGGAAAGCTTTAAATGTCTTGTTTTCTCAGAGCAGTCCAAATGGAATTCAATACACAAGTAAAAAAAATGAGGAAAAGCCGCAAATCCTCGTATGAGAAACAAACATGTGTCTTGTTTTTGTCTCATGAGTAAAAAAAAAAAAAATATGCCAAGTATAAAAAGAATAGGACTATTTTTCTGTCAAGAAATGGATATAGATTTTCTTTTAGTTTAACCATTCCTAAACATACCTCATATAATTCCGTAAAAGTAAGTCATTTGTGGACACAATTTAGTTTGAATAAGCTTTGTGTGCATATTATTTACTGGCTTTTGATTGACTCCCTGATCATTAGGCGTGAGCTATCTTTATGGTCCAGACACAGAACAGGATCCATGCACCGCAGCACATATTTTGCCAATTGAGCCTTCTCTGACTCTGAAGCACTTTGGCCTGATAAAGACGGTCCGGTTGAGCAACAAATCTCACGATGGAGCAGAATTCTTATCTAGTGTGGACGGGAATTCTGAGATGATAGATGACAGAGCGATTACGGAGGTCTGAGGAGGAGAGAAAACGTGGTACACTCTCCGGGGGCTCAGGTCAGGGCCGGTGTCTACATGCTACATCATGCACCCGAGTCGCAGTGGGACAATCTAGGACATCCTGGATGAGAAGACGCTAAAGAGCTGGAGGAGACCTCCGGGGGATAGTGAGGCTGTGATTAAGGGAGTGCACGAGACACCCACAGAGAGACTAAAACTCTAGTCATATATCAAGGATGACCGATTTAAGACCTAAAGGACGTTGTCGCTATAAAATGAGTCAATTTAACCCATTAGTGGACATCTGGACCTGCTAGACACTAGTCAGTCAGTTAGAGTTTAACAATACTTGTGTGCTTCCGACATGTAAGGTCAGCCTAACAAGACAACAAAGAGAAGTATAAAAAAAGCAGTCTCCAATGCACCTCTGACACAGAGGGAAGAAAAAACTGAAAGCAAATTAAAAAAAACAGGAAACCCAAAAGTTTCCATAAGCAACCGCCCCCTGTCAAACGCACCGCCTTCATGAAACATTCTTTACATATTGATTTATCTTTCTCTTCAACACACAGAAATGTCTGCCAAATCGCCTACCAATTTGTTGTGACATCTCTCTGAAGCCCGAGGAGAGCTTCTGAAACACGCCCACTCCAGAGTGAAGGCCGTGACATAACTGACCGAACATCTAAAACTTCTTCTCCAACAGCCGATGGCCATGAAATGAAATCCATAACCCGCATTGTCACTGTGCACGTGTGAAAAGTAGAAGGGATGGGGGGGCACATAGAGACCTTACTTACTCAAAGGTGAAGAAGAGTCCACAAGTCACCAGGATAAGGATAAGGGTGAGGTAGAAAACCCCCGTCTGCTTGGCCATCATAATCCTCCCATTGCAGTAGAATTTGTTCCGACCGGGGAAGGACTCCCACTTCCTCTTCTTTGGGGTCCTGCTCTTGTGAGGGGTCTCCATCGGTGTGGAGCTGCGAGTGCTGATTTGATTGTACTCGCACTCTCTCATGGACTCAGACACCCCGAGATGCATCAATTTGCTGATTCAAATCCCCGCAGCTGGATGTTTAAAAAGCCCCCCCGGGGCGGACGGCCTCTGCGGAGGGAATAAAACAGTTGAGTTTAAAAAGGCCCAGATCACAACTTCTCAAACTGATGCCTCGGGGTGAACGTGGGTGGGAAGGAAAAAAAAAAAGAATAGAAAAACTTTATTAAAAGTACAGCACACACGACGTCGGATAAAAATATCATCTAACGAACACTCACCTTTAAAAAAAAAGGCTAACCGAGCCTCCAGTGGATTTTTTAAAACTACACATACTATGTTAAGTGGCAACAGCTAGTTTAGCCACTCTAACGTTAGCTTAACTTCACCGGGCAGCTCCTGCATACCATAGCACAACGTTTAATAGCGCCATTGTTAGCAATGCAACACCGGTTAGCTTTTTTTTTTTTTTTTACATCACAGCAAATCAATGGAAAGTGACGCTAAAGGCTAACGCGGCTAGCTAAGTTGATAAAGATGACCGGTAAGTTAACGTTAGCACGACGTCGGCCAACTTGTCAATTCGAAGGCTGCCTCGCCGCTCACTCACTCACTTCGCCCGCACAAGCACACGCCTCGACCCGAGAGCAGCTACGAACACGAAGGGGTTTCAGCTTCATGTCCCCCCCCCCCCTGGTTGTTGTTGTTGTGGTGGGTTTTTTTTTTTTGTCTCCTTCTGCTGCGCCTCGCTAAAGCGACAGTTGACGCGCCGTCTTACCGGAGGGAAAGTAACGCTGGTCGTCGTGCTGGGTGTTGTCACGTAACTTCCCCTTTCCTGACCCGGAGGAACACCATTTTTGGGGGGGTGGTGGTGGTGGTGGTGGTGGGGGAGAAAATAAATGAATGGCAGGTTGTTTAAATTTGGGCTTCTCGTCGCCAAAAAAAAGGGGGAAATCCTGAGAAAAGACTCGGCGACGGTGCTGTTCTCAGAGGAGCTCCAGCATCCCCCCCCCGCCACCACCACACACACACACACACAAACCCGAACCAAGGAGGACCTTATGTCCAAGCGTCTCACGGCGACACACGGGGGGAATAAACCTCCGGTAGTCTTCCCCACTCGGACCAGGGGAAGAAAAAAAAAAAAAAAGTTACAGCGTCTTCCCCGGCCCCCCCAAAGAGGCGCGAAGGCGAACCGGGTCGACCACCCTCGGATCGTGTCACTCTGCGCCGCTCGCACGGCTGCTGCCAAACGCTCGCGAACAACAACACATGAACACAGCGCGGGGCCTCCCAGCCGGCTCCTCCCCCAACGAGCGGGCCTGAACTGAGGAGGTGCGGAGGGGAGGACCCGGCTGTTAAAGGGGTTACAAAGCGGTGGAGCGCGGACCCTGCGGTTGTACGTTTGGTGGTCTCCACCAGCACGTGTTTTTTTTTATTATTCATGATTTTGGGGTTAGGGTTAATTGTTGACTGAGCGCTTCGTTAGCTGACATTGTGATATTCTTTTCTGTCTACAAATTCAATGAAAAAACAGAAACCAAGTCAGATAAAGCACATTCCTGTGTGCCACAAAATTGAAAAAACACACAATTGAGTCACACTGTGGAACCAGAAAAAGTTTCCCCTTTATCAGCCCTGTTTAAGTAAATGCTAAAAAAGAGTAGAACATTAGCTAACATACAATTGGCCTGCTAAGCAGACCCTAAATGTTAGTTAGGATATTCTGAATGGAAATTTTTACAATGTTTCGCTAACTAGCGTTAACCTTATAGTTGTAATGCTGTTCTTTGCCATTGACTTGTGGGCTCTTCTTCTGTGTAAATAAAGGAGACGATCCAGGAACACCACTTTTCATAGTTCTATTCAGTCCAACATCCACTGTAAAGAGCTGATGTAAATTTACGGCAGATTAAAAAGGACAACAACCGTAATTTTCAGTTGAATGATTATCCCTTGCATGTAAATTAACATGTAATGCCTGATTTAACCACAACAGCCAAATATAGCATTATAGATTCTTTTTTAAATTTATCTCAATCAACCAAGATTTTACCGTCTATAATCAGTTAATGTATCTGTAATGACGGTGGAATAATTTAATGATTTATTATTAAGTCATTTTGGATGACCGACTCTGCCTGAATGTGACATTGTATTCATTGAAAGTTTAACATATGAGATGTTTCATTTGATTCTTTTTGTCAATATTTAGCTTATATTGGCAGAGCAAACTAATGTAAGCTCCATTGGCCTTTGAAAGGTTAAATAGCTAACGGCGTAGTTAACTTGAGCTAAGTTAAGTTTGCATTCATTGTATGAAATCTTCTCCCATCTTATCAGTTTGGATATGAATCTAGCAGAGATCACGAGTGGCCATCTGCTGCTGTGAATGCGAAGCTATCAAGTGCCACATGTTTCGCTTAATCTGTAGGAAAGCCGTGGATGTTTTTTAATGCTTGCTAATGATCTGTAAGCCCTCCAATTTAATTCCTCAACCGAGGGGCTCGTTAAGCAAAGTGATGACAAAGGGCGCAAAGTGGTGTTTGTGTTGGGAAACAAGTGGACATGATAGGGCCTTTGAGTTCTAATCCCAAAGCAACACAGGCCTGGATCCCATCCGGCCATGGCCAATTGTTTCGTTAGGAAAGCTGAGGAGCCAAAACCGTCCACAGCCAAAGTCATTGGACTTAGACACAGAGCTCGACCTCACACAAAAAACATTTCCCCCCGTAAAGGTCGGCGTCGTCTCTTTCGCGTTCGCCCCAATGCTTCTTTATCTAGCGACGTCGGCGGTGGGAGGCGGTGAGGAAGCGAGGCCAGCGGTAGCCTACGACGTGGCCGGGCTTCCTTCTCGGGCCACCACATCTATTCTGTCAGTGCTGGATGACTCAGCTTCTCGGCAGGCACAGGAGTGTGGGAGGTCTTCTCTTGCGGTGTGCTGCCTACGTGAAAACGGAGCCTCCATCACCGACAAAAAGTAGAGCAAAACCCAGTTCCCATCCGATCTGTAAATGAAGATACCCGAGAGACACCCAAATGCACATAAATCATTTATTTTGCCGCGGGAAGCGGCTTTACTTAAAAAATCAATCAACCACTTCTCAGGCCGCTGCGCATAGTTTTAAAGAAGTTTTTTTAATAAAGTCAAGATGACTGATTTTACCTCCCTGCAGCCAAGAACCATTCTTTGAAACCCAACTTGTTCTTCGCCTGCGTTGTTAATGCCAGGAATGTTAATAAAGAAAGCTTGAAATAGGACTCAGTATAACGCCCACGTGTCCCCTAGCGAAGGAAAGTTGGGAGAACATTTTTTAATTCCATTTGAAGAGGAAGTAAGACTTCTGGGGATGCAAATCAAGGACAAAAATAAACAAGTGACTGGTGCCTTCAGACTCGGTATCATCCAATGTGAGTGGAGCCCCTTCATTTGTTAAACTAGAAGATAATAAAAACAGGTTGTTGGCAGTTGTGTTTTTGTTCAACACTTTTTATTTTTAAATGAATGGTAAGTAAAGTATGTGGTATCGAGATGTTTTAGTGTCCACGTCTGCTCTTACGAGCAATTCCTATCTTATTAAATTACAACAACATTATTGTGAGTCGAACAAAGAAAAAAATATCTCCTTGTTTAAAGAGAGCTAAGTGAATGCTTCAAGTGTGCTAGCCATTCATTATAATACAATTATCTTTTTTTTTATCAGAAAATATTTTTTTTGTAGTTCAATTAGTTGCCAAAAGTAAAAACAAGAAAAATTGATGTGAACGGAAATCCCTTGTATTCAAGGCTGCTCGAATAAAGCATAGTAGGTCCTTTTCAGAAAGACACGATAGCCAACGTTGAAACAACGGATGATGTACTCGTACTTAGCAATAAATCCCCTTGGTGTCTTTGAGAGGAGCCTGGTGCAGAGCCTCCCCACCGGGGTCTCAAGCGCCTCTAATGACTAACGATTAGATCCTGAGACAAGGTGACCATGCCCTGGAACATGGATAACAAGGGGGACGGGATGCCCCCTCAGGCAACCAATAGACCCTTTTATTCAATTTGTCTTTGACATGTCACAGAAGGAAAAGCGTAGGTGCAAATAATAACAACGAATGGCAGCTGAATTCCATTTAGCGGCATGCTCCCGTCTCAAAGGTCCAGGTATTGTTTATGCCAATTTAGTGTCCCGCTGTCACGGTTATCTGGGCCACTGGAATAAAACAAAGCCATTGATAATGTTATTATCTTACTAGGATAAGTCCAAATATCCTCTGTGAAAAAGGCAGACGATGCTTGATGCAGACAAGACGTGCAGTTATGACCCACAGGGGGCCTGGTGAGTATTTCTCTGCTTTTCACCGGCCCCTCGATAAGGTTTTAGGTGACGTCTTTCCCGCCATTACAAGGACACAAGAGCCTCAAGAGTAGGCGGTTGTGTGAGGTTGTGCACTTATCGCTCTACGCGCCGAGAACGGCTGCAAAAAAAGGTCTCCGACATTTGTCTCAACGAGGGGATTATGAAAACCTGATGCACGTTGAGGAGCTGTTCATATTGAGCGTGGGGTATTCATGGTACTTGGTTTTTATCATTGGACACAGACCTAAAGGTGAACACGTCATCAGTATCACAGTATCCGGTCACCACTAAATGGGTTAACCAATTATATTGCATTCCTTTTTAAATCTGACCATCGTTTGTACAAATAAGAATACATGCATTTAATGTCATTTGGTATAGTATATAAAAAGGGATTAGATCTGAATTGGTCCTGGATACAATTAAATTGGAAAGGTTATGTTGTGGAAATGTTACGTTCATGAGCGTAAACCAAAGGATAAATGATAAAGCTTGCGTTTTACATTACATGCACATGAGAGCTGCTGCAATGTCACTTTTCTTTGGTCCAAAATCCAAAATCTGCGTCTCGGAAGATGATGCAAAATGACCTGTGGTCGGCTGGGAAAGACTCTCACCTTCAGATGGACCGTCTTTCCTCTTCAAATGACTTCATTCAATGGTTTGTGAGTTGGAACAGCCATATATTAAATTCAGCTCGTGGTTCACTGTCCTGGAAGCACCAAAAAAAACATCCATTTCAGAAGTATCTAATTCAACATTCATCACATTTCATATGATCAAAGGTTATGGAGCTGACATGTTGATGACCTGGTGGTCATTAGAATTCAAATCCAAAATGTAATTTCATGGACGGGAAACATTCTGAATATAAATCAGAGACCTCTGAAGTGACTGAATAGCAGCCATATTTATCTGTAAGCTGAAATACTTGAACTCAAGCCAATATATTTTGTCCCATGCAGTCAGGACTCTTGCAGAATTTCAGTGTATCATTTAATTGTACAAGTTGTGACTTATTACATTATTTTGGAATGATATCAATAAAAAGCAGTCCATGTAAGCAGTTGATGTTTTGTTTTATTAGCCTAGGATTGTCTGGACATAATGCAACGTCTCCGGTGCTTAATGATGTTCATCATACATTTATTTGTGACATGTGCAGCACAGAGTATAAATGTGTATACTGAATAAAAGAGAGACATGGAGTCATACGAAAAAAAGGCAGATTTTACAATGAGCTTTCGTGACGTTTTGAAGGTTCTTTTCACACGTTTTCTTTTGAGAGCATCGTCTAGATTCAAAAATATGCCCATTGACATGAATGGAGGACAGTGATGAACAAAAATGTGTTCAGTTTTCTTGCGCGACCTCGCCCTTAATACCCTTTCACTTTCACGTCTGATTACCAAAGCGATTGTTTTCTCAGCTATAATACAATGCGTACAGGATTTTTTTTTTTTTTACATTGAAACACCAGTTACATCTGCCATGTTCAAATATTTGACCCCATTAACAAAATATGTATAATAACAATAACAAATTTTTACCAACAATCAAAGCATTTGTTATAATAGTAGGAAAGTCCCATCTCTTGCTATGCTTGTTCGACACTGAAAGAATAATGTGCGTCCATTGTACAACGGTTTATATACAGGGTGATGAAAAAATACAGACATAACACAAGTGCTTAGGAAACACAAAGTCCATCCGTGAAAGTCATTGAGGCTATGATAAATTAGACACTTAATTTAACAGATGCTCGTCTGTCGTGTTGATCGGCCGGTGCGATGCTGCCTCCCCGTGGCCTAAAGCACACACTGCAGGCATCTTCTAAGGTTCTCCTTGTTCTCAAAAAAGGGGAAACAACTCGCTCTAGAGTCCTATTGCACAATTTATCTTCCAGCGATGGAGACATATACATTTCAATTTGAAAAGTCAGCATTTTTTTTTTCCCCGCCACAAACTGTTGGCAAAAAAGTTCAAACTACTGTACAGAGTCACATTTTAAATAAATACTCTCCATTGACAAAATGTTGATGAGTATATTAGCGTTTATAAAACTGAAAAACATCTCCACGACTCATCGACTCAAAAGGAACCACGTAATTCAGCACCGACATCTTGTGGCAGCTTTGGCTGAAAAAGTAAACAAAAACAAACAAAAAAGCCAAACAAAATCAGCAATCCAACAGTGGCAGGTATTAAATATTAGTATTAAAATGAGCTTTCAAATGCCAAACCCACTTTTTTTTCAACAGGGCCCAGAAGCTATACATATATAGAGATATTTTGTGGATATGTCTTTAAAAAACAACAACAACATTTTCTGCCATTTTGATAAATAAAAATAGGAAACCGCAGAAGCATCTCAGCGCCTGCGGTGGGAGTCCCGCCTCTCCTCTTGTCATAATTTCCCCAGGTGAAAGAGAACTTGGCAAATGATAGCCACCACCCCGGCGTTGAGCACGGACGAAATGGAGATGTCTAATAAACGGCTTTCGTACAACACAAACTCCGTCTTGTTCTCCTCCACCTTCGCCATGGCCAACAGGCCTTTCGCTGCTCGGCACATCATGTTTACGCTCGGCGGGTCCATAGGTGGGTGCCCCATGTGCAGCAGGCTGTGAGGGTTCTGCTGGTACTGCGCCATGCTCACCCCGTCGTCCAGGAAGCCCACTAAACTACCCACGCTGCCCTTCTTCGTGGCTATGGCGCGCGCCGCCGTGGGGTCGCCTTGCGCCAGGTGGGAGAGCACGGCCACGGCCATCTCCCTGTACACCTGCGCCTTCCTCTGGCCCACGTAGCGCACCAACACGGCGAAGAACTTCTCCTGCCGGCTGAAAGGGGGCGTGGCCAGCAGGAGGTCCACATTGCCGCCCTGGATGCTCAGCTTGCAGAGGCACTCCAGCACCAGCCTCTGGGGGGTCAGCTGGGAGTGGGGCGCCGCCGACGGGAAGGGGTCCTGCGCCTCGGCGGACGGGCACACCATCCAGTGGAGCAGGCCGTCCAAGACGGGGAGGCAGATGGTGTCCGGGTAGGCGGCGAGATCCAGCTGGCCCGAGACGTTGGCCAGAGTGACCATGGCGTTCTCCCTGAGCAGAGCCAGGCACTCCCAGCGCCACTGCTCTCCGCTGCTCGGCAGCCCCGCCTCCTTCTGCTCGTCCCTCTGGCGGCCCGGGGGCGACCGGTCCCTCTCCGGGTGCCGGTGGTGCAGCAGGAGCAGCCGTCCCAGGAGGAGGACCAGAGCCGGGTGGCGCGACATGTCCGAGTCGTTGCCGGGCACGAAGGACAGGCTCCGGACGATGTTGGAGACGCACAGGCAGCGCTTGGCCAGCGCGTCCTGCCAGGCGGAGGCGGCGGAGAGCGGCGCGTCGTCCGGGCAGCGGGGCTCGTCCTCCAGCAGCGTGATGCGGTCCCGCTCGCCCCCGTCCCGGTGCACCCTGAACGGGTAGGACGGCAGGGAGCGCGCGGGGTGGCCGTACGAGAGGGCGTCGACCCGAGCGCAGAGGACGTCGTCTATGGTGGCCGTGATGTGCCCCGGCGGCCCGCCCCCCGTCTCCTCCCCGCTCCCGCTCTCCGCCGCCGGGGGCGGAGGGGGGGCGTCGCGGCGGGGCTCGAACTGCGTCTGGATGTGCGCCGTGGAGTCCCCTCCGCCGGCCTGCCAGTGGAGCAAGCCGCTGGTGAACTCGGTGGCGTGGCCCGGGCGCCGCGTCGCGTCCTCGCACAGGTCCCCCGCGGGGACGATCTTGATGGGGAGCTTGTCGTATTTGCTGGCTTGCTTGAGGCGAAGCTTCGGCTCGACACCCTCCGGGTCATTCTGGGACGCCTTCTCGCCCTCCTCCTCCTTCGCCTCTGCCCGTCCGTCCTCCTCGTTCTGGCCCTCGTCCTCCCCCTCCTCCTCCTTCGTCACGCTCACAGACCCGGACTCCGCCTTCTCGCCGTTTCCCTCGGCCGCCTCTGGCCGCGCCGCCGAGGCTTCCTCCGCCGCGGCGCCCGCTCGCTCCCCCCGCGCCTCTTCTGCCCGCGCTGACTCGGGTTCCGGATGGCCGTTGGAGGCGGCGGCGGCGGCGGCCTCTCCCGGGACGGTTTCCTCTTCCTGTTTAGCAGCCGGGTCCAAAAGGCTTTTCTGAGCCACTGTCCCCACCTCAAACTCCTCCAGGATGCCAAAGATCTCAATGAGGTAACGGCGAAAGTACTCGACAATCAGCTCGAGGAATCCCGGCAACTGAGAAAATCATGTCAGAAAGAAATCGAATCAGTTTTTGAACCGTTTGGACGACATAGTGACATAATGGTATTCTGAATTTTAGGGATCTTTACACTGCAGCAGAAAAACTGAAGGATCAGCGTTGTCATGCATTTGCACCCTGCTTCAGCAGCCTCAATGAGCTGTAGTCATGCTGTTGTTTTTTTTTTTACCTGTGAGAGGGTGAAGGAGCCCACGGTGCTGTCGTCGTACAGCAGGATGTTGATGGTGTCGAGGGCCCACGTGCTTTCTGCCAGCAGGCCGGACTTCAGAGACATCATCACGCGCCAGGCCTCGGGGGTTCCTGGGGTTACAAACACAGGTATTTTTTGGGATACGTGATAATATGTGACACACAACAGATATCATCGGAATTCTACGAGAAATTTTTTTAGAGCATGAAAGTACAATCAATTCGCCTTTCAAGCTAATTCTCTCTCACAGCCGCCAAAATAGTAATGAATGTAAAACGATGAGACTTCATCTCACCGGTGTCCTTGGAGGTGAGCTTGCGTCTGGGCTTCAGAATCGGCATGGTGGCCTCCGCCGACCCCGGTGGGTAGTTGAGGTCCCGCCTCAGGTTGGGAGGAAAGTGGCCGAGCCCCCCCCCGCCCTGCGGTCCCATCATGGCCATTCCGGGCTTGGGCATCTTCATGGGCGACATGAACGAGGCCTTGGGGGACATCCTGGAGTCCATGGAGCGCTGGAAGGCCCCCGGGCTGGGCGCTCTGGACAGGTGGTTGGCCATGGACGGAGAGTTGGGGTACGAGGACGGCTGGCGCGAGGACAGCGGGAGCATGCCCCCCCCCGCCGCCGCCGCCGCCGCCGACATGTAGGGAGACTGGCGGTGCCACTGCTCCTGGCCCGGCCGCCCGTCCGCGTCGTCCCGCCCCACGGGGCCGTACGCCGCCATCTGCGACGGCGGCCCCTGCCTGTTGGGGTACGGGTAGCCGAGCTCCGTCCTGGATGGCCACATGTTGGGGCCGTCGGCGGCGTGGTTAGGGGTGGGGCCCCCCGCCATCATGCCGTGCTGGCTCTGAGCTGGGGGGGCCATGCGGTCGCGGGGGTAAGGGTAAGGGAACTGTCCCTGGACGGGTCTGTGTTCGGGTCCCGAGTACCCACCGCCGTAGTGGTTGTACATGTCCGGCTGCTGGTTGGCGTACTGCATGGCGTACATGTCGCTCTCGTGTCTCTTGGGCGGGGGGCCGTACATGCCGTCCATGGGGCGTTTGTAGCCCTGCTGGAGCAAAAGGGGTGTCGGTCAGTAACGTCCCCGAAACTGATGGCGAGATGGAGCAGGGACCACCCTATTCGACGGGATTTGGTCCGCCATCTTTTATTTTGGAGCTTTGCGCTCTTTAGACGTATAAACGCGATCTGATTGGCCAGTGGCTGTGCTGACTGAAAGATAACGTCTTCTCCATCAATTTATCCGTTCGCTACAATATGTTGGATTCATGTTAATGTGTATTTAAAGACATTAAATAGAATTATGATTATGATTATGAAGACATTTACATTTTTGGAGAAAAAAATTGTCTTAGCAACCAAAAATGTGACGACCCCCCTGTTGAAGACCTCTGCTTTAGAGTTCTATAGTAACAATATTAAATACATATATAATAATAACCTTTCCATTACTCCATAATTTGACATGATCATTTAACCCAACATAACTTAAAACAGTCACAACTTTAGTAAATCAGATGAAGCCTTCTAAAGTGTTAAATAGGCTGTGTTATATATGTTGTTCCAACAAACCGTGTAAAACTGTTGTATTTACATCATCTTTCTCACCTGTTGCTGAGGGTACATCCCAGATGGATGCATCCCATACGGCATGCCGGGATACTGCTGACTGTAGCCATCGTGTCTGAGGCGGAACAGAGGGCACAGGAGGCCAAAGTGAGTTCGCAGGTTAAAAGGAATGATTCGCTAAGTAATGTGTTTTTTGGTACTCTAATAGAACATTTTAAAAGGGCGCTGACCTTTGCTGTGGAGGGTATCGACTGGGAGAGTACATGCTGCTCTCGCTGTTGGAAGGTCCCATGTTGTTCTGACTCCCGGGCGGACCCATGCTCCCCTCCATCCCCATGACGTGGTCCGGTCTGCGAACCAAACCGAACAGCAACCGTCAGTTTTTCCTGCTTCTGACTAAAACATCGCTGACAGAACATCTGCTGCACACGTGTGTCTTTAACTACTGGGGGGCCGCAGGGCTCTCGTTGGGGGAGATGTAATGTGACCCCACAGGTTCCCCACCCACTCCCTCTTTGAATTGCGTGCCTACCTCCTGTCGTAGCCCGGCCCGTATGGATACTGCGCCCGTTGGCTCATGGTCAAGGCCGACGGGGGTCGACCGTACATCTCCTGCATGCCACCAGGGGGCATTTGTCCCGGCATGTAGGGATCGGATCCCGCCACTGCGCAGGGTGAGAAAGAAATGGGGACAAATGAATGAATTTGAATCAACACACGACAAAATAAAAATGATCTTCACAGACAACAAGCTGAAAAATAGTCTTTTCGGTCTCTTTCTAACCAGCAGGTGGCAGCGTTCCTCCACGGATATTCACCACTTCGCGTGCTTAAATCTATTGTTCTGAGGCGGCAACTGTTGTTATGCAGCTAACATCCACCCCATTACTCATTCATACTCCATCCTCACCAGCCTTTCTAACAACTGCTGTTTGTTCTGAAAACCTAACCGCATGAGTTGGTCAAAACAGGTGCTTCCCAGCAGGGCGGGAGGGATGAAAGGTTGAATACGGGGAGGATGAAAAGGATGAACAAAGTTAGGATGAGACAAAGGCTAAGCTACAGGAACATCAGACGAGTTGCCGTGTTTTTTCGATGAAGGGAATGCGTGGCGTGACGAACGGGTTCTCATCTCCTTTCATAGTTCCAGAGGTAAAGCACACACACACACACACACACACACACACACACACACACACACACACACACATACATCTGTCCTGACTAGACAGTGAATTAGACCAACGAGACAGACGAAAGAACAACGGCTTTGGGATACATGAATCATTTTGACAAAGTGCCATGTAAGTTTCAAGTTGAAGTTTTGAATCAACAAATTTGAGTTGACAATGAAAAATAGTTTTGTCGGCCTGAAAAACTGTTTATTTACACGCGTTTAAACATCTCCGGTGAAATTGGGTCAACGGGTCTCACTCACTCTTCCTCATCCCGGCGAAGGGGTCCTTGGCGTCGTACTGCATCCTCATCATCATGTCAGGCATGCTGAGGCCCTGCTGGTAAGGAGCCGAGGGGGCCAGGGAGGCGGCGCGCTTCTGGAAGGCCGGGTCGCTCACCTCCGAGAAGGGGTCCTGCACGCTCACGCTGCTCCTGGACGAGGCACGGAGGGAGGGAGGGAGGGGAGGATGGGAGGGAGGGAGAGAGAGAGATGTACAAAAGGGGAAGATCAAAGGTGTGTGAGAGAGGAGCAGCGCACAGAAAACATCAACATGATGGTTGCCGGGAAGAAGCTCTGTGCTCTTATTTTGGAGGGACTTTTCTTTTTTAATTGTTGATGCGTCCTTCATTTTTATAATAAATACTTTATGTATTAAATAGAAAATGCATTTATTAAACGTAAAATGACTCGTCGTACAGTAATATATTACCAGAATATTATAAAAGGTACATTATTGTCGATCTGTATGCAGGACTTTATGTTGTAGTTGGTTAAAGTAAAGCTTTATATTCTGTTAGAGCAAGTTCATTTTTAATGAGTATTAAATGTCCAATATATGTATTGGAGGATATATAATAGCATATAACATATAAATAACACCTCAAAACGAGTACTTAATCAAATTTATTAGTAACTTTCCATCACTGTTATTTAAAATGATTTTACACTCAGAACATAATATCACAAATACAGCTACAACATTGTCTTCTTTATCAGGAACATTTTTACCTAATGTGAATACCATATAGACAGCATCCAACATTATATACATTTATTTTTTTATAATCTAAATCACCTAGAAGTAATGCTAATGCTGTGTTCCTGTCATATCCGGCCTCACTAAACCATAGTTGCTCCCAATTTATACCCTCACCAGAGAAGGAAAAGTTCAATCAGGCTGCAATTAGATCGTAGAAAACAACAGAATAATCATCACTGCAGCAGGTACATAAGTCTGCAGCCAGTACTCTTCGTAGTGCAGTGCTACCTGTTGGGGGGCAGCGGTGTGACCTGTCCCAGCGGGGTGGTGGCAGGCGTGGGGGGTTTCAGGTCTCCGGCCGCCTCCGCTGTGGAGCTGCTGCCCGAGGACTGCGGCGTCTGTGGGCCTTGGAGGGAGCCGCCCGAATTCGCTACAAGACCCCAAAAAAAACACTCATTACAGTTTGGAGGGGGGAGGGGGGAGGGGGGGGGGTGTCTTGAGGCCGGGGTGAGGCCGAACGGGGGCTTTTGGCCGCAGCGAGGTGCCGGTTTAGGGAGATGACTTTGGACTTGGAGCCGAAGCACTGACAGCGCCGCCGCCCTCCGTGAGACCTGAGCTCAGGCAAACAGAACCCACGCGGCTTGTTTCCAACAAGGTGAGTGCGCCCTCTTCTCAGTTCAGGTGACACGAGACAAAAAATGAGAAGAGTTCCACTCGCTACAAGGGAGCAACGCACAAAGAACCACACACACACACACACACACACACGGATAAAACCTGAGGGATCCAAATTCCCAGAAGCAGGTGTAATAGAATGTGTGGACCGCTCCGGCTTAAAGATGACAAAGACGCCAGAAAGAGAGACTATGAAAGTGTCCTAATGAGCGTTTAGCGTCTCTGGAACTGCCTCGGTGGCCTTTCCCTGCACCGCACGTTTCCACGGGAAGAAAAAAAAAAAAAAAGACTTAAGCTTTAAAAATTCATGCTCATTCTGAATAATTCAATAATACCCCCATGCCTCTACATCATAGGAGATGCAGGGAAAAAAGAGAGAGACCGGAGAGAGTGAGAGAGAGAGAGAGGGGGGGGGGGGGGGCGGTTGTGCCACGATGATGAGTAGGGGTAGAAGAGAGGGCAAGGAAGGGGGCAGTGAGCATTAGGGATTCTTCACTTCCTTGGATATGGGTGCTTCAGAACAACACACACACACACACACACACACACACACACACGGAAAAGTGCAAGCATTGGTGGGGTTAGTGAGGGTTAAGAGGTTTAACATTCCTCAAGAGCTTGAGTGAAGACAGACGGATACATAATACCAATCAGTGGGGTTACAAAGATGGAGGGGGGAGGGCGGGGGGGTGAACTCGACTGCCCCCTGCTCCACATTTAGAGGGAGAGGAGAATGACAGCGCGCTGCGTTGTGTTCACGAGAGGCGGCGTGCGTGTCAGTGGGTGACATAATCCAGAGGGGTTTGGGTGGGTGGGGGTGGGGCTGGAGGAGGGCCGGGGCGGGGGGTGGGGGGGGGGGTGGAGTCAGTCAGACAGGCCGCTTTTTGTGAATGAAAGGTGACGGCGAGGTCGGGTTTGTTTACATTCCAGTTCTCATTAATCACTCCCCACAACCCCCCCCCCCCCCCGCCTCCCCCCACTTCCCCACCAACACACACACACACACACACAAGCAGCCTCTCCAACCCTTGCAACTTGGGTGTAACTGACCATCATTTCTATGGATCACTGTAATATTGTAAGGTTCAAAATCTGGGAACAAAAGAACGCTGAAGAAGGGGCCGTTGGGACAATCACGCAGGCTGTAAACAAGTTAACGTTTGCCATTTGTTATATATATATATATATATATATATATATTCATATTTCCTGTGGTTATCACACTTCCCATGAACAAAGTTTGATTTAAAAAAAAATGGCACAGCAGAAAATGTATCTTTGATTTTGACGTTATTCATCCATATTCGCGTAATGACATACCATTTTTATTAGAAGAACCGGTGCCCTTAATAATATACTTTCAGCAGTTACCGTGGTGAGTTTGAAAGCCCGAACTTTGAAATTACCCTTCAAAATGAGTACGTTTCCAGCCCACTAGCACATGAAGAATACTACTTATGTTCCTGTCTTCCATCAGGTGAGCAAAACCAGCTGTAGAGGTTCAAATCTCACGAGAATGCTGATATGAAAATTATGCAGCAGATCTCACTTCAATCAAGTGTTGCTGCATAAGCACTTTACATTTCGACGCGGCGTATCCAACCGGGTGGGGGAGGTGGTGGGGGGGGGGGGGCGTCCGAGCATTTGCGGCATTGACCTTTCTGTATTTTCACGATGCAGACGCTATCTCTGATTACGTGTACCGCGAGGTCCCATCAGCCCCATGTGACGGCAAAATGTGATTCTGTGAAATTGCTGTGGTTAAGGTCCCCGGTCACATGAATGAGAGGCGGCTGGATTGAGAATTATAAAGTGTTATGAGCAAGAAGAAATGTGAAATCTATATACATGTATATAGATATATATATATATATCTATATATATATAGATATATATATATATATATATATATATATCTATATACATGTATATAGATATATATATATATATATATATATATATATATATATATATATATATATATATATATATATATACATACACACACATATATATGCAAGTTTAGATGCTCTTCTCCACCCACCAGGAAAAGCAATCTGCGGCGCCTCGGGCAGGTGAGATGCTCTGATGTTCTATTTAAAAGCCGGGGTCACTTTTCTCATCTCCGCTGCAAATTAGAGACGCGACCTCATCGCTGCAGACTCCTTCCCTCTCTTTCTCTTCCCCGATTCACACGTCATATTTGCGTGCAGGAGACACGCGGCGTGACACAGGCAGCGTGGTGGACCGGAGTCGTTACCAGGCGAGGGGGCGGCTTACCAGGTGAGGGCGGCTGGATCTTGACCTGCTTCCTGCCGTCCCCGCTGCCGCTGCCGTCCGCCGGCGCCGGCGGCTCCTCCCCCCTCTCCATCTTGCACTCGTGGGCGAACAGGTACTGGATGTACTGCTTCTTGAGCGAGCTGGCGGAGGTGCTGGACGTGCCCACGTTCAGGGCGGCGGACAGCTCGCGCCACTTCTTGTTCTTGTTCACCTGAGGGGTCGGAGGGGGACGAGAGACCAGGTGAGATAAGGGCGAGGACCACCGGTCGCAATTCTGTATTTCTGGCGAGGGATCCCACGTGGCATCGGCCGCACACTCGCCGTGTGGCCTGCAGAGTGCGCAGCCTGCAGAATTTAATCAATCTAATCCATTTTCATGGATGTGCACTTCTGTGTTTCTGTGGGTGCTGTGACCTCAGAGCGGCGGGTCAATCTTAAGTATTGGACATTCATTTCCACTCGCTGTCATTAGTGTGCGGGGACACAGCTGGCCACAGCTGGGGCAGCTTCAGTTAAAAGGGGGGAAAACCCAGAACTACAACAACAAAAATGTATTTCAGTTCAAAAAGTACACTTTGTTTGTGCAGCTAACAGTCTGGGGAGTTTTTCCTGTCAATCCATCCAAACCAAACCGGAACGCTGACCGCGCGTTGGGCCTTACTGACCGCACTCATCTCACTATTGTGCTTCCAAAATCTTGCGTACTCGGCCGCTGCAGAGGACTGGCGCATGAAAATACCCAAATGGCTTTGGAGTAAAAAGGGTAACGTGTTCCACATTGTTTTTGCCACCGCTGTTTGGACATTTCGACGCCATTTGACAGGTGGTGTTTAGGGACGTGGGTTCCTCAAGATTTATTTTCATTCTCTCCCCCCCCCCCCCCCACCCAAACATCTAAAAGCTCACCGTATGCCGAGCTGCTGCGCCGCACCGTTGGCGGAGAACATGAAATGGATGATGTGACGACGTGGGCACAATGACACTGGGGCAATGGTCCCAGTTTTTAATCTGCCCGTCACTGCAGTATTTTGAGTGTCCCTGAGACGTTTTACCATGGCGAGGCCTCCGATCTCCCGAACGGCCACGTAGAGCCTCCAGAGGTCCAGCGGCTTCTTGCCCACGGCGGGAAGCTGGGTCACCGGCGTGCCCCTTTCCTCCATGAAGGTCAAGTATCGCTCCACCCACACCCGCCTCTCCGGCTCCCCGCCCAGCTCGAAGAGCCGCGCGATTCGCTCCCCACCGAGGAGGGAGGAGTTTGTGACGGCTTTCTGGTGGGAGATATATATAGATGCACATATAAATGTGTATATAAAAGAGGAACTGTAGCACATTTATATCATATGAATACAATGCTAGCTATATATGGTAAAAGTAAAACAAGAAACCATCTGTTTCTCCTACATTTTTCATTCATGCATTCATGTCCCGTGGACATCATTTCCTTCACTCTAAAAATGCAAATTCGAGAAATAAAGATATAAAGAGTTTATTCTGGAGATTTCTTTTATTGCTGTATCATATTTCCGTTTTCTGCTGCAACTACCCACTCTCCTCCCCCCCCCCCCCCCCCCCCCCCCCCCGAGGGTCATTAAAGTTTCATTCCATATTTACACATCCTGAAGTAGGCCCTGGGTGGAATGACCAAGCAAAAACAAACACTTCTTTATAGCAGCCGGTGTTTACTTCAAGCTGCATTCGCGGCATCGTCGGTGCTCCTCGAGTTCAGACCGAGTTTAATCTCTCGCGGTCATGTGAGGCTCCGGGTGCAGGTCACAGCAGGTGATCAGCTGGTGACCAGCTAATTACTCAATAATCCTTCGGTCACGCATGAATCAATCAGACCTTGTGTCTCCGTTCGTTAGGTTTCCGCGTCCCTACATTCAACGCATTCGGGCGACACACACACACACACACACACACACACACACACACACACACACACACACACACAAATCCATCAGAAAAAACAGTGCCGGAGCTTTTAGCGCTTACGGGGCTGGGGGGGGTCTTGAGGGGCCAGGGGGGGCTGCCGATGCTGTCGCTGTCGTCTCCGTGGTAGGAGGACAGGCTGGCCGGGCTGGGGGACAGGGGGGAGGGGACGGGCAGGGCCCCGCCCGGCGTGGCCGGCTGGGAGACGCACTGCTGGGAGCCGCCGCCGCTGCTGCTGTTGCTGTTGCTGTTGCTGCTGTTGTTGTTGTTGTTGTTGTTGTGGCTGTAACTGTCCTGCAGCTGGAGAGGAAGGTTTTCTTTGTAAATGAGCATCCATCACTTTTGTAATCGGTGCAGCACAGCGGCGTGTCCTACTTCTGTCCACACAGCAACAGCCAGGTCCAGTGTCAACGTTGGATAACGTTAGATAACCCCAAACGAGCCCAAATGTGTGCAAACAGGTGTTTGTGTGCGTTTGTGTTGATGTGCATGAGTTTGGAACCAGAGGTTCTGTGGTACTTCAATATTACAGCTCCATAATTACACAGGTCATTAATTACTTTATTAGAATGCATTTTCAACCTGAAATAAAGGACAAGCTGTTAATTTTTAAATTAAATTAAAAAAAATTATGAAGTTAAACCCTTCACATACTTTTAGAAAGCAACAATTATGCAAAGTTGGCTTAAAATGATGTTTATGTTCTAAAGCGTCACTTAGAATATACATACAATACAATGATATAACTTTGCATAATAAACACTTAATTTTCTTACTCAAGTACATTTTTACATTCAATTCTGAATGAAGGACTTTCACTTTACCTGGAATTTAGTATTTATTTTTACTTTAGGGCATCGCTCCTTTTACTTAAGTAAAGCATCTAAATACAATAGTACCACTACTGCATGTGTTTAAGTGAGCTGTAAATATCAGATCTTTTCCTGCAGTGAAAAGCCCCAATTGCACAGTTTAGGAATACTAATAGGATAAAAGTAGGACCCTAAGTAAAATCACAAGAGGCAAAAGCAACAGTACTCGTTGTATAGAATGTTCCATTTGAAAATACATTATAGTATAATTATTCTTGCATTTATGTTTAAATGGCAGCTGGGGTATAACATTAACATAAATGGAATCACTCACGTGAAGTACAAGTATCTTAAGATTATACTTAAGCGCAGTACTTTCAAACATGTGTTTGAAAGTTTTTGTGCGTCTTACTGCTTTTGTGTCTGCATGCGCAACTGCATATGTTGGCATGTTCGGGGGATACACGATGCGTGCAGATCAGTGCGATTAGGCCGCGTCCGCAAATGTGCGCGCGCTTCGCTCTGTGTGAATCAGCCTCGTGTACGTGTGCGTACATTTGCCTGTGTGTGTGTGTGTGTGTGTGTGTGCTAAAGAGGGAACAACAGCTTGACAAGGGCTTCTGGTCTGTGTACAGAATGCCCATGTCAGCAGAAGCTTATCTTTCTCCCTCTCCCTCCCTCCCTCCCTCCCTCCCTCCCTCCCTCCCTCCCTCCCTCCCTCCCTCCCTCCCTCCCTCCCTGCCTCTCCTGGCAGACAGATCATCTCTTTTGGGAGCACTCGGGGTCTTTCTGGCTGCTCTGGCTGCCTTAAATAATTCAAAAGGCCCTACTACCGCAATCAGCAAAAGAAAAGACAGGGATTTGGAGGGAAAAGACGTGTAGTGGATGTGATGGAGGCGTGTGAGAGATACGTGCACGCCTGGGTGTGTGGGTGTGTGTGTGTGGTGTCGGTGTGAGAGGGGCTGCTAAGCAAAAAACAAGGGGGGGGGGGGGTAGAAAAGAGCAAAGAGCAGAGTTCTGTTGTTGCTGTGCTGAGCAAGCCGAGCTGCAATGGGGGGGGGGGGGGGGGGCAAAAAGAGAAGTCAGCATTGTGTGTGTGTGTGTGTGTGTGTGTGTGTTGCACTGAGGAACTTGTGTTTAGGAGGCTGCATGTGCATGTGTGCAAATGGCCAGCCCTTCTCGGCTCGCGCTGCAAAAAATACCAGAAAGAAGAGAGCGCTGGGGCGAGGAGAACATTAGGAATGGTAAGCGTTGAACAAATCATTAAATATGTCGAGAGAAACAACAGAGAAACGGCCCACCGTGCGAGGCCGCGTGTGCTGATCACAATTGGTTTAGTTCATTAGAGCAAAAGAAAAAGGAGAGGAAGAACGGGGGGGGGGTTGGTAAAGAAGAGTGGCGAGAAGATGGAGGTCAGAGAGGCACCTTTGGTTTGTGAGGCTCGTTGGGCGGGCCGCTGTCGTCTTTCATTTCAGTTTTCAATTTCACATCTGGGCTCATCATCCCGTCTCCTGACATTCCCATGGCTCCTACAACAAGGAGGGCCAAACAACAGACATCGGGTTAGCTTTTGGATAAATATATAGGATAGTGAAGCTATAAAAGCTCAGACAAAAGCTAGACAATTCAAGGAGAAGGCGTACTTGCCATGTGGATTCAACATGATTCAACTCCCTCAAATGAACGTTGCTTATTTTGTGAGTGATAAAAGCTGCCTGATAATTATTTGTTTGATGTCACAAAGTGAGGCAGGCGGAATGGTTTTAAATGTTTTAAAAAGGCCTCTAAACTCTTTCCAAGCCGTTCATCTCTCCAATGGGAGATCGTGAAAGCAGCTCCACTTGAGCAAGCCGGTGCGTCCGCGGCACATTCCAAGCCGGGGAGGAGACGTTGGGCGATGTTCTTGCGCCTTCACGGCGTCTCCCGTCGAAGAGCCCGGGCGCTTAAAAAGGACCGATTTCCAAAGGGCCCGCTGCACATTTCTTGTTAACAGAGAGAAGGGGTCCTTGAAGACGAGGCTCCCCTTTTCTTTTTTTTTTTTATTTCCCCCTCGTGTGCTGCGGCGCGGTGGGGAAAAACTAATGGCTTTTCACCGAGCCCAGGGGGGAAAACCAGACGAGTTCTCGGGAACCCGGCCGTCTCTAATTCGTTTGAAGTTTTCCAAATGTCACGCGTTCCCATATTTGCGTTTGAATAAAAAAAAGGTGCCTTTCGGTTCTCTCT